>NW_027464619.1:2885000-2912500 GCF_043290135.1 Rhipicephalus microplus
ACCTAACCTAACCTAACCTTCGCACTTCTATCGTTAGAAAACGTTTTACTCGCAACTTTACAATGTTTTCTACAAGATTACGACGGTTTCATGCGCTTTAACATTAGATATCGTAGTTCCCGACTTGTAATGTTGAAAAACACTACATCTCACTAAGTGACATTGTTTAATGCGGTTTTACGACGGTTGATATGTCAACCTAACCTAACATTCGCACTTGTATCTAAAGACGCTCAATTACACTGTTTCGTTCACAATTACGATATTTGCTTGACCTCACAGTTTCTCACCAACTTATTACAGTACAAAACGCTGTATCTCGCTAAATGACATCGTTCTTTAAGGTTTCACGATACTTGCATGCGCTTTACCGAGAATGTCAAAACATAGCAGTTTCGCACTTGTAACGGTACAACACGCAGTATTTGGCTTGTTCATGCCGTTTTGTGTGCTTTCACATTTTACCTATCGCAGTTTCGTACTCGCAATAAAACAACACTATCTCGTTAGATGACGTCGTTTTTGGTGGTTTCACGACGCTACCTAGCTTAAACTAACATAACTCAACCTAACATAACCTTCGCACTTCTATCGTTAGAAAACGTTTTACTCGCTACTTTACATTGCTTTCTACAACATTACGACGGTTTCAAGCGCTTTCACATTAGATATCGCAGTTCCCAACTTGTAAAGGTGAAAAACACTGCATCTCACTAAGTGACATTGTTTATTGCGGTTTTACAACGGTTCATACCTTAACCTAACGTAACTTAACCTAACCTAACCCAACCTAACCTAACATAACCTAACCTAACCTAACCTAACCAAACCTAACCTAACGTAACCTAACCTAACCTAACCTAACCTAACCTAACCTAACCTAACGACGTTTGCAAGCGCTTTCACATTAGATATCGCAGTTCCCGACTTGTAATGGTGAAAAACACTGCATCTCAATAAGTGACATTGTTTAATGCGGTTTTACGACGGTTCATATCTTAACCTAACCTAACATTCGTACTCGTATTGAAAAACGCTCTATTACACTGTTTCGTTCACAATTACGATATTTGCATAACCTCACAGTTTTTCACCAACTTATTGCAGTACAGAACGCTGTATCTCGCTAAATGACATTGTTCTTTAAGGTTTCACGATGCTTGCATGCGCTTTAACGAGAATATCACAATATAGCAGTTTCGCACTTGTAACGGTAGAACACGCAGTATTTGGCTTGTTCATGCCGTTTTGTGTGCTTTCACAACATTTCACCTATCGCAGTTTAATACTCGCAATAAAACAACACTATCTCTTTAGATGACGTCGTTTTTGGTAGTTTCACGACGCTACCTAGCCTAAACTAACCTAACCTAACCTAACCTTCGCACTTCTATCGTTAGAAAACGTTTTACTCGCAACTTTACAATGTTTTCTACAAGATTACGACGGTTTCATGCGCTTTCACATTAGATATCGTAGTTCCCGACTTGTATTGTTGAAAAACACTACATCTCACTAAGTGACATTGTTTAATGCGGTTTTACGATGGTTGATATGTCAACCTAACCTAACATTCGCACTTGTATCTAAAGACGCTCAATTACACTGTTTCGTTCACAATTACGATATTTGCTTGACCTCACAGTTTCTCACCAACTTATTACAGTACAGAACGCTGTATCTCGCTAAATGACATCGTTCTTTAAGGTTTCACGATACTTGCATGCGCTTTACCGAGAATGTCACAACATAGCAGTTTCGCACTTGTAACGGTACAACACGCAGTATTTGGCTTGTTCATGCCGTTTTGTGTGCTTTCACAACATTTTACCTATCGCAGTTTCGTACTCGCAATAAACAACACTATCTCGTTAGATGACGTCGTTTTTGGTGGTTTCACGACGCTACCTAGCTTAAACTAACATAACTCAACCTAACATAACCTTCGCACTTCTATCGTTAGAAAACGTTTTACTCGCTACTTTACATTGCTTTCTACAACATTACGACGGTTTCAAGCGCTTTCACATTAGATATCGCAGTTCCCAACTTGTAAAGGTGAAAAACACTGCATCTCACTAAGTGACATTGTTTATTGCGGTTTTACAACGGTTCATACCTTAACCTAACGTAACCTAACCTAACCTAACCCAACCTAACCTAACATAACCTAACCTAACCTAACCTAACCAAACCTAACCTAACGTAACCTAACCTAACCTAACCTAACCTAACCTAACGACGTTTGCAAGCGCTTTCACATTAGATATCGCAGTTCCCGACTTGTAATGGAGAAAAACACTGCATCTCAATAAGTGACATTGTTTAATGCGGTTTTACGACGGTTCATATCTTAACCTAACCTAACATTCGTACTTGTATTGAAAAACGCTCTATTACACTGTTTCGTTCACAATTACGATATTTGCATAACCTCACAGTTTTTCACCAACTTATTGCAGTACAGAACGCTGTATCTCGCTAAATGACATTGTTCTTTAAGGTTTCACGATGCTTGCATGCGCTTTAACGAGAATATCACAATATAGCAGTTTCGCACTTGTAACGGTAGAACACGCAGTATTTGGCTTGTTCATGCCGTTTTGTGTGCTTTCACAACATTTCACCTATCGCAGTTTAATACTCGCAATAAAACAACACTATCTCTTTAGATGACGTCGTTTTTGGTAGTTTCACGACGCTACCTAGCCTAAACTAACCTAACCTAACCTAACCTTCGCACTTCTATCGTTAAAAAACGTTTTACTCGCAACTTTACAATGTTTTCTACAAGATTACGACGGTTTCATGCGCTTTCACATTAGATATCGTAGTTCTTGACTTGTAATGTTGAAAAACACTACATCTCACTAAGTGACATTGTTTAATGCGGTTTTACGATGGTTGATATGTCAACCTAACCTAACATTCGCACTTGTATCTAAAGACGCTCAATTACACTGTTTCGTTCACAATTACGATATTTGCTTAACCTCACAGTTTCTCACCAACTTATTACAGTACAGAACGCTGTATCTCGCTAAATGACATCGTTCTTTAAGGTTTCACGATACTTGCATGCGCTTTACCGAGAATGTCACAACATAGCAGTTTCGCACTTGTAACGGTACAACACGCAGTATTTGGCTTGTTCATGCCGTTTTGTGTGCTTTCACAACATTTTACCTATCGCAGTTTCGTACTCGCAATAAACAACACTATCTCGTTAGATGACGTCGTTTTTGGTGGTTTCACGACGCTACCTAGCTTAAACTAACATAACTCAACCTAACATAACCTTCGCACTTCTATCGTTAGAAAACGTTTTACTCGCTACTTTACATTGCTTTCTACAACATTACGACGGTTTCAAGCGCTTTCACATTAGATATCGCAGTTCCCAACTTGTAAAGGTGAAAAACACTGCATCTCACTAAGTGAGATTGTTTAATGCGGTTTTACGACGGTTCATACCTTACCCTAACGTAACCTAACCTAACCTTACCCAACCTAACCTAACATAACCTAACCTAACCTAACCTAACCTAACCTAACCAAACCTAACCTAACGTAACCTAACCTAACCTAACCTAACCTAACCTAACGACGTTTGCAAGCGCTTTCACATTAGATATCGCAGTTCCCGACTTTTAATGGTGAAAAACACTGCATCTCACTAATTGACATTTGTTTAATGCGGTTTTACGACGGTTCATATCTTAACCTAACCTAACATTCGCACTTATATCTAAAAACGCTCTATTACACTGTTTTGTTCACAATTACCATATTTGCATAACCTCACAGTTTCTCACCAACTTATTGCAGTACAGAACGTTGTATCTCGCTAAATGACATTGTTCTTTAAGGTTTCACGATGCTTGCATGCGCTTTAACGAGAATATCACAATATAGCAGTTTCGCACTTGTAACGGTAGAACACGCAGTATTTGGCTTGTTCATGCCGTTTTGTGTGCTTTCACAACATTTCACCTATCGCAGTTTCGTACTCGCAATAAAACAACACTATCTCGTTAGATGACGTCGTTTTTGGTGGTTTCACGACGCTACCTAGCTTAAACTAACATAACTCAACCTAAGATAACCTTCGCACTTCTATCGTTAGAAAACGTTTTACTCGCTACTTTACATTGCTTTCTACAACATTACGACGGTTTCAAGCGCTTTCACATTAGATATCGCAGTTCCCAACTTGTAAAGGTGAAAAACACTGCATCTCACTAAGTGACATTGTTTATTGCGGTTTTACAACGGTTCATACCTTAACCTAACGTAACCTAACCTAACCTAACCTAACCTAACGACGTTTGCAAGCGCTTTCACATTAGATATCGCAGTTCCCGACTTGTAATGGTGAAAAACACTGCATCTCACTAAGTGACATTGTTTAATGCGGTTTTACGACGGTTCATATCTTAACCTAACCTAACATTCGTACTTGTATGGAAAAACGCTCTATTACACTGTTTCGTTCACAATTACGATATTTGCATAACCTCACAGTTTTTCACCAACTTATTGCAGTACAGAACGCTGTATCTCGCTAAATGACATCGTTCTTTAAGGTTTCACGATGGTTGCATGGGCTTTAACAAGAATATCACATTATAGCAGTTTCGCACTTGTAACGGTACAACACGCGGTATCTGGCTTGTTCAAGCCGTTTTGTGTGCTTTCACAACATTTCACCTATTGCCGTTACGTACATGCAATAAAACAACGCTATTTCGTTAGATGACGTTGTTTTTGGTAGTTTCAAGACGCTACCTAGCTTAAACTAACATAACTCAACCTAACATAACCTTCGCACTTCTATCGTTAGAAAACGTTTTACTCGCTACTTTACATTGCTTTCTACAACAATACGACGGTTTCAAGCGCTTTCACATTAGATATCACAGTTCCCAACTTGTAAAGGTGAAAAACACTGCATCTCACTAAGTGACATTATTTAATGCGGTTTTACGACGGTTCATACCTTAACCTAACGTAACCTAACCTAACCTAACCTAACCCTACCTAACCTAACCTAACCTAACCCAACCCAACCCAACCCAACCTAACCTAACCTAACCTAACCTAAACTAACCTAACCCAACCTAACCTAACCTAACCTAACCCAACCCAACCCAACCCAACCTAACCTAACCTAAGCTAACCTAACCAAACCTAACCTAAGTTAACCTAACCTAACGTAACCTAACCTAACCTAACCTATTCTAACGTAACCTAACCTTTCCTGACCTAACCTAACCTAACGTAACCTAACCTAACCTAACCTAACATAACCTAACGTAACCTAACTTAACCTAACCTAACCTAACCTAACCTTACCTAACCTAACCAAATTATCCTAACCTAACCTAACCTAACCTAACGTAACCTAACCTAACCTAACCTAACGTAACCTAACCTAACCTAACCTAACCCAACCTAACCTAACCTAACCTAACCCAACTCAACCCAACCTAACCTAATCTAACCTAACCTAACCTAACCTAACCTAACAAAACCTAACCTAACCTAACCTAACCTAACCTAACGACGGTTGCAAGCGCTTTCACATTAGATATCGCAGTTCCTGACTTTTAATGGTGAAAAACACTGCATCTCACTAATTGACATTGTTTAATGCGGTTTTACGACGGTTCATATCTTAACCTAACCTAACATTCGCACTTGTATCTAAAACCGCTCTATAACACTGTTTTGTTCACAATTACCATATTTGCATAACCTCACAGTTTTTCACCAACTTATTGCAGTACAGAACGTTGTATCTCGCTAAATGACATTGTTCTTTAAGGTTTCACGATGCTTGCATGCGCTTCAACGAGAATATCACAATATAGCAGTTTCGCACTTGTAACGGTAGAACACGCAGTATTTGGCTTGTTCATGCCGTTTTGTGTGCTTTCACAACATTTCACCTATCGCAGTTTAATACTCGCTATAAAACAACACTATCTCGTTAGATGACGTCGTTTTTGGTAGTTTCACGACGCTACCTAGCTTAAACTAACCTAACCTAACCTAACCTTCGCACTTCTATCGTTAGAAAACGTTTTACTCGCAACTTTACAATGTTTTCTACAAGATTACGACGGTTTCATGCGCTTTCACATTAGATATCGTAGTTCCCGACTTGTAATGTTGAAAAACACTACATCTCACTAAGTGACATTGTTTAATGCGGTTTTACGACGGTTGATATGTCAACCTAACCTAACATTCGCACTTGTATCTAAAGACGCTCAATTACACTGTTTCGTTCACAATTACGATATTTGCTTGACCTCACAGTTTCTCACCAACTTATTACAGTACAGAACGCTGTATCTCGCTAAATGACATCGTTCTTTAAGGTTTCACGATACTTGCATGCGCTTTACCGAGAATGTCAAAACATAGCAGTTTCGCACTTGTAACGGTACAACACGCAGTATTTGGCTTGTTCATGCCGTTTTGTGTGCTTTCACATTTTACCTATCGCAGTTTCGTACTCGCAATAAAACAACACTATCTCGTTAGATGACGTCGTTTTTGGTGGTTTCACGACGCTACCTAGCTTAAACTAACATAACTCAACCTAACATAACCTTCGCACTTCTATCGTTAGAAAACGTTTTACTCGCTACTTTACATTGCTTTCTACAACATTACGACGGTTTCAAGCGCTTTCACACTAGATATCGCAGTTCCCAACTTGTAAAGGTGAAAAACACTGCATCTCACTAAGTGACATTGTTTATTGCGGTTTTACAACGGTTCATACCTTAACCTAACGTAACCTAACCTAACCTAACCCAACCTAACCTAACATAACCTAACCTAACCTAACCTAACCAAACCTAACCTAACGTAACCTAACCTAACCTAACCTAACCTAACCTAACGACGTTTGCAAGCGCTTTCACATTAGATATCGCAGTTCCCGACTTGTAATGGTGAAAAACACTGCATCTCCCTAAGTGACATTCTTTAATGCGGTTTTACGACGGTTCATATCTTAACCTAACCCAACATTCGTACTTGTATTGAAAAACGCTCTATTACACTGTTTCGTTCACAATTACGATATTTGCATAACCTCACAGTTTTTCACCAACTTATTGCAGTACAGAACGCTGTATCTCGCTAAATGAAATTGTTCTTTAAGGTTTCACGATGCTTGCATGCGCTTTAACGAGAATATCACAATATAGCAGTTTCGCACTTGTAACGGTAGAACACGCAGTATTTGGCTTGTTCATGCCGTTTTGTGTGCTTTCACAACATTTCACCTATCGCAGTTTAATACTCGCAATAAAACAACACTATCTCTTTAGATGACGTCGTTTTTGGTAGTTTCACGACGCTACCTAGCCTAAACTAACCTAACCTAACCTAACCTTCGCACTTCTATCGTTAGAAAACGTTTTACTCGCAACTTTACAATGTTTTCTACAAGATTACGACGGTTTCATGCGCTTTCACATTAGATATCGTAGTTCCCGACTTGTAAAGGTGAAAAACACTGCATCTCACTAAGTGACATTGTTTAATGCGGTTTTAGCGCGGTTCGTATCTTAACCTAACCTAACCTAACCCAACCTAACCTAACATAACCTAACCTAGCTAACCTAACCAAACCTAACCTAACGTAACCTAACCTAACCTAACCTAACCTAACGACGTTTGCAAGCGCTTTCACATTAGATATCGCAGTTCCCGACTTGTAAAGGTGAAAAACACTGCATCTCACTAAGTGACATTGTTTAATGCGGTTTTACGACGGTTCATATCTTAACCTAACCTAACATTCGTACTTGTATGGAAAAACGCTCTATTACACTGTTTCGTTCACAATTACGATATTTGCATAACCTCACAGTTTTTCACCAACTTATTGCAGTACAGAACGCTGTATCTCGCTAAATGACATCGTTCTTTAAGGTTTCACGATGGTTGCATGCGCTTTAACAAGAATATCACATTATAGCAGTTTCGCACTTGTAACGGTACAACACGCAGTATCTGGCTTGTTCAAGCCGTTTTGTGTGCTTTCACAACATTTCACCTATTGCCGTTACGTACATGCAATAAAACAACGCTATCTCGTTAGATGACGTTGTTTTTGGTAGTTTCAAGACGCTACCTAGCTTAAACTAACATAACTCAACCTAACATAACCTTCGCACTTCTATCGTTAGAAAACGTTTTACTCGCTACTTTACATTGCTTTCTACAACAATACGACGGTTTCAAGCGCTTTCACATTAGATATCACAGTTCCCAACTTGTAAAGGTGAAAAACACTGCATCTCACTAAGTGACATTATTTAATGCGGTTTTACGACGGTTCATACCTTAACCTAACGTAACCTAACCTAACCTAACCTAACCCTACCTAACCTAACCTAACCTAACCCAACCCAACCCAACCCAACCTAACCTAACCTAACCTAACCTAAACTAACCTAACCCAACCTAACCTAACCTAACCTAACCCAACCCAACCCAACCCAACCTAACCTAACCTAAGCTAACCTAACCAAACCTAACCTAACTTAACCTAACCTAACGTAACCTAACCTAACCTAACCTATTCTAACGTAACCTAACCTTTCCTGACCTAACCTAACCTAACGTAACCTAACCTAACCTAACCTAACATAACCTAACATAACCTAACCTAACCTAACCTAACCTAACCTAACGTAACCTAACCTAACCTAACCTAACCTAACCCAACCTAACCCAACCCAACCCAACCCAAACCAACAACACCCAACCCAACCTAACCTAACCTAACCTAACCTTACCTAACCTAACCAAATTATCCTTACCTAACCTAACCTAACCTAACCTAACGTAACCTAACCTAACCTAACGTAACCTAACCTAACCTAACCTAACCCAACCTAACCTAACCTAACCTAACCTAACCCAACTCAACCCAACCTAACCTAATCTAACCTAACCTAACCTAACCTAACCTAACAAAACCTAACCTAACCTAACCTAACCTAACCTAACGACGGTTGCAAGCGCTTTCACATTAGATATCGCAGTTCCCGACTTTTAATGGTGAAAAACACTGCATCTCACTAATTGACATTGTTTAATGCGGTTTTACGACGGTTCATTTCTTAACCTAAGCTAACATTCGCACTTGTATCTAAAACCGCTCTATTACACTGTTTTGTTTACAATTACCATATTTGCATAACCTCACAGTTTTTCACCAACTTATTGCAGTACAGAACGTTGTATCTCGCTAAATGACATTGTTCTTTAGGTTTCACGATGCTTGCATGCGCTTTAACGAGAATATCACAATATAGCAGTTTCGCACTTGTAACGGTAGAACACGCAGTATTTGGCTTGTTCATGCCGTTTTGTGTGCTTTCACAACATTTCACCTATCGCAGTTTAACACTCGCTATAAAACAACACTATCTCGTTAGATGACGTCGTTTTCGGTAGTTTCACGACGCTACCTAGCTTAAACTAACCTAACCTAACCTAACCTTCGCACTTCTATCGTTAGAAAACGTTTTACTCGCAACTTTACAATGTTTTCTACAAGATTACGACGGTTTCATGCGCTTTCACATTAGATATCGTAGTTCCCGACTTGTAATGTTGAAAAACACTACATCTCACTAAGTGACATTGTTTAATGCGGTTTTACGACGGTTGATATGTCAACCAAACCTAACATTCGCACTTGTATCTAAAGACGCTCAATTACACTGTTTCGTTCACAATTACGATAATTGCTTGACCTCACAGTTTCTCACCAACTTATTACAGTACAGAACGCTGTATCTCGCTAAAGGACATCGTTCTTTAAGGTTTCACGATACTTGCATGCGCTTTACCGAGAATGTCACAACATAGCAGTTTCGCACTTGTAACGGTACAACACGCAGTATTTGGCTTGTTCATGCCGTTTTGTGTGCTTTCACATTTTACCTATCGCAGTTTCGTACTCGCAATAAAACAACACTATCTCGTTAGATGACGTCGTTTTTGGTGGTTTCACGACGCTACCTAGCTTAAACTAACATAACTCAACCTAACATAACCTTCGCACTTCTATCGTTAGAAAACGTTTTACTCGCTACTTTACATTGCTTTCTACAACATTACGACGGTTTCAAGCGCTTTCACAATAGATATCGCAGTTCCCAACTTGTAAAGGTGAAAAACACTGCATCTCACTAAGTGACATTGTTTATTGCGGTTTTACAACGGTTCATACCTTAACCTAACGTAACCTAACCTAACCTAACCCAACCTAACCTAACATAACCTAACCTAACCTAACCTAACCAAACCTAACCTAACCTAACCTAACCTAACCTAACGACGTTTGCAAGCGCTTTCACATTAGATATCGCAGTTCCCGACTTGTAATGGTGAAAAACACTGCATCTCAATAAGTGACATTGTTTAATGCGGTTTTACGACGGTTCATATCTTAACCTAACCTAACATTCGTACTTGTATTGAAAAACGCTCTATTACACTGTTTCGTTCACAATTACGATATTTGCATAACCTCACAGTTTTTCACCAACTTATTGCAGTACAGAACGCTGTATCTCGCTAAATGACATTGTTCTTTAAGGTTTCACAATGCTTGCATGCGCTTTAACGAGAATATCACAATATAGCAGTTTCGCACTTGTAACGGTAGAACACGCAGTATTTGGCTTGTTCATGCCGTTTTGTGTGCTTTCACAACATTTCACCTATCGCAGTTTAATACTCGCAATAAAACAACACTATCTCTTTAGATGACGTCGTTTTTGGTAGTTTCACGACGCTACCTAGCCTAAACTAACCTAACCTAACCTAACCTTCGCACTTCTATCGTTAGAAAACGTTTTACTCGCAACTTTACAATGTTTTCTACAAGATTACGACGGTTTCATGCGCTTTCACATTAGATATCGTAGTTCCCGACTTTTAATGTTTAAAAACACTACATCTCACTAAGTGACATTGTTTAATGCGGTTTTACGATGGTTGATATGTCAACCTAACCTAACATTCGCACTTGTATCTAAAGACGCTCAATTACACTGTTTCGTTCACAATTACGATATTTGCTTGACCTCACAGTTTCTCACCAACTTATTACAGTACAGAACGCTGTATCTCGCTAAATGACATCGTTCTTTAAGGTTTCACGATACTTGCATGCGCTTTACCGAGAATGTCACAACATAGCAGTTTCGCACTTGTAACGGTACAACACGCAGTATTTGGCTTGTTCATGCAGTTTTGTGTGCTTTCACAACATTTTACCTATCGCAGTTTCGTACTCGCAATAAACAACACTATCTCGTTAGATGACGTCGTTTTTGGTGGTTTCACGACGCTACCTAGCTTAAACTAACATAACTCAACCTAACATAACCTTCGCACTTCTATCGTTAGAAAACGTTTTACTCGCTACTTTACATTGCTTTCTACAACATTACGACGGTTTCAAGCGATTTCACATTAGATATCGCAGTTCCCAACTTGTAAAGGTGAAAAACACTGCATCTCACTAAGTGACATTGTTTAATGCGGTTTTACGACGGTTCATACCTTAACCTAACGTAACCTAACCTAACCTAACCCAACCTAACCTAACATAACCTAACCTAACCTAACCTAACCTAACCAAACCTAACCTAACGTAACCTAACCTAACCTAACCTAACCTAACCTAACCTAACGACGTTTACAAGCGCTTTCACATTAGATATCGCAGTTCCCGACTTTTAATGGTGAAAAACACTGCATCTCACTAATTGACATTTGTTTAATGCGGTTTTACGACGGTTCATATCTTAACCTAACCTAACATTCGCACTTATATCTAAAAACGCTCTATTACACTGTTTTGTTCACAATTACCATATTTGCATAACCTCACAGTTTCTCACCAACTTATTGCAGTACAGAACGTTGTATCTCGCTAAATGACATTGTTCTTTAAGGTTTCACGATGCTTGCATGCGCTTTAACGAGAATATCACAATATAGCAGTTTCGCACTTGTAACGGTAGAACACGCAGTATTTGGCTTGTTCATGCCGTTTTGTGTGCTTTCACAACATTTCACCTATCGCAGTTTAATACTCGCTATAAAACAACACTATCTCGTTAGATGACGTCGTTTTTTGTAGTTTCACGACGCTACCTAGCTTAAACTAACCTAACCTAACCTTCGCACTTCTATCGTTAGAAAACGTTTTACTCACCACTTTACAATGTTTTCTACAAGGTTACGACGGTTTCATGCGCTTTCACATTAGATATCGTAGTTCCCGACTTGTAATGTTGAAAAACACTACATCTCACTAAGTGACATTGTTTAATGCGGTTTTACGACGGTTCATATCTTAACCTAACCTAACATTCGCACTTGAATCTAAAAACGCTCTATTACACTGTTTTGTTCACAATTAGCATATTTGCATAACCTCACAGTTTCTCACCAACTTATTGCAGTACAGAACGTTGTATCTCGCTAAATGACATTGTTCTTTAAGGTTTCACGATGCTTGCATGCGCTTTAACGAGAATATCACAATATAGCAGTTTCGCACTTGTAACGGTAGAACACGCAGTATTTGGCTTGTTCATGCCGTTTTGTGTGCTTTCACAACATTTCACCTATCGCAGTTTAATACTCGCTATAAAACAACACTATCTCGTTAGATGACGTCGTTTTTGGTAGTTTCACGACGCTACCTAGCTTAAACTAACCTAACCTAACCTAACCTTCGCACTTCTATCGTTAGAAAACGTTTTACTCACTACTTTACAATGTTTTCTACAAGATTACGACGGTTTCATGCGCTTTCACATTAGATATCGCAGTTCCCAACTTGTAAAGGTGAAAAACACTGCATCTCACTAAGTGACATTGTTTAATGCGGTTTTAGCGCGGTTCATATCTTAACCTAACCTAACCTAACCTAACCTAACCTAACCCAACCTAACCTAACATAACCTAACCTAACCTAACCTAACCAAACCTAACCTAACGTAACCTAACCTAACCTAACCTAACGACGTTTGCAAGCGCTTTCACATTAGATATCGCAGTTCCCGACTTGTAATGGTGAAAAACACAGCATCTCACTAAGTGACACTGTTTAATGCGGTTTTAGCGCGGTTCATATCTTAACCTAACCTAACCTTACCTAACCCAACCTAACCTAACCTAACCTAACCAAACCTTACCTAACATCCCTAACCTAACCTAACCTAACCTAACCAAACCTAACCTAACCTAACCTAACGTAACCTAACCTAACCTAACCTAACCTAACGACGTTTGCAAGCGCTTTCACATTAGATATCGCAGTTCCCGACTTGTAATGGTGAAAAACACTGCATCTCATCAAGTGACATTGTTTAATGCGGTTTTACGACGGTTCATATCTTAACCTAACCTAACATTCGCACTTGTATTAAAAAACGCTCTATTACACTGTTTCGTTCACAATTAGGATATTTGCATAACCTCACAGTTTTTCACCAACTTATTGCAGTACAGAACGCTGTATCTCGCTAAATGACATCGTTCTTTAAGGTTTCACGATGCTTGCATGCGCTTTAACGAGAATATCACAACATAGCAGTTTCGCACTTGTAACGGTACAACACGCAGTATTTGGCTTGTTCATGCCGTTTTGTGTGCTTTCACAACATTTCACCTATCGCAGTTTCGTACTCGCAATAAAACAACACTATCTCGTTAGATGACGTTGTTTTTGGTAGTTTCACGACGCTACCTAGCTTAAACTAACATAACTCAACCTAACATAACCTTCGCACTTCTATCGTTAGAAAACGTTTTACTCGCTACTTTACATTGCTTTCTACAACAATACGACGGTTTCAAGCGCTTTCACATTAGATATCACAGTTCCCAACTTGTAAAGGTGAAAAACACTGCATCTCACTAATTGACATTGTTTAATGCAGTTTTACGACGGTTCATACCTTAACCTAACGTAACTTAACCTAACCTAACCTAACCTTACCTAACCTAACCTAACCTAACCTAACCCAACCCAACCCAACCTAACCTAACCTAACCTAACCTAAACTAACCTAACCCAACCTAACCTAACCTAACCTAACCTAACCCAACCCAACCCAACCCAACCCAACCTAACCTAACCTAAGCTAACCTAACCTAACCTAACCAAACCTAACCTAACCTAACTTAACCTAACCTAACGTAACCTAACCTAACCTAACCTATTCTAACATAACCTAACCTTACCTGACCTAACCTAACCTAACGTAACCTAACCTAACCTAACATTACCTAACGTAACATAACCTAACCTAACCTAGCCTAACGTAACCTAACCTAACCTAACCCAACCTAACCCAACCCAACCCAACCCAACAACACCCAACCCAACCTAACCTAACCTAACCTAACGACGTTTGCAAGCGCTTTCACATTAGATATCGCAGTTCCCAACTTGTAAAGGTGAAAAACACTGCATCTCACTAAGTGACATTGTTTATTGCGGTTTTACAACGGTTCATACCTTAACCTAACGTAACCTAACCTAACCTAACCCAACCTAGCCTAACATAACCTAACCTAACCTAAGCTAACCAAACCTAACCTAACGTAACCTAACCTAACCTAACCTAACCTAACCTAACGACGTTTGCAAGCGCTTTCACATTAGATATCGCAGTTCCCGACTTGTAATGGTGAAAAACACTGCATCTCACTAAGTGACATTGTTTAATGCGGTTTTACGACGGTTCATATCTTAACCTAACCTAACATTCGTACTTGTATGGAAAAACGCTCTATTACACTGTTTCGTTCACAATTACGATATTTGCATAACCTCACAGTTTTTCACCAACTTATTGCAGTACAGAACGCTGTATCTCGCTAAATGACATCGTTCTTTAAGGTTTCACGATGGTTGCATGCGCTTTAACAAGAATATCACATTATAGCAGTTTCGCACTTGTAACGGTACAACACGCAGTATCTGGCTTGTTCAAGCCGTTTTGTGTGCTTTCACAACATTTCACCTATTGCCGTTACGTACATGCAATAAAACAACGCTATTTCGTTAGATGACGTTGTTTTTGGTAGTTTCAAGACGCTACCTAGCTTAAACTAACATAACTCAACCTAACATAACCTTCGCACTTCTATCGTTAGAAAACGTTTTACTCGCTACTTTACATTGCTTTCTACAACAATACGACGGTTTCAAGCGCTTTCACATTAGATATCACAGTTCCCAACTTGTAAAGGTGAAAAACACTGCATCTCACTAAGTGACATTATTTAATGCGGTTTTACGACGGTTCATACCTTAACCTAACGTAACCTAACCTAACCTAACCTAACCCTACCTAACCTAACCTAACCTAACCCAACCCAACCCAACCCAACCTAACCTAACCTAACCTAACCTAAACTAACCTAACCCAACCTAACCTAACCTAACCTAACCCAACCCAACCCAACCCAACCTAACCTAACCTAAGCTAACCTAACCAAACCTAACCTAAGTTAACCTAACCTAACGTAACCTAACCTAACCTAACCTATTCTAACGTAACCTAACCTTTCCTGACCTAACCTAACCTAACGTAACCTAACCTAACCTAACCTAACATAACCTAACGTAACCTAACCTAACCTAACCTAACCTAACGTAACCTAACCTAACCTAACCTAACCCAACCTAACCCAACCCAACCCAACCCAAACCAACAACACCCAACCCAACCTAACCTAACCTAACCTAACCTTACCTAACCTAACCAAATTATCCTAACCTAACCTAACCTAACCTAACGTAACCTAACCTAACCTAACCTAACGTAACCTAACCTAACCTAACCTAACCCAACCTAACCTAACCTAACCTTTCCCAACTCAACCCAACCTAACCTAATCTAACCTAACCTAACCTAACCTAACAAAACCTAACCTAACCTAACCTAACCTAACCTAACGACGGTTGCAAGCGCTTTCACATTAGATATCGCAGTTCCTGACTTTTAATGGTGAAAAACACTGCATCTCACTAATTGACATTGTTTAATGCGGTTTTACGACGGTTCATATCTTAACCTAACCTAACATTCGCACTTGTATCTAAAACCGCTCTATAACACTGTTTTGTTCACAATTACCATATTTGCATAACCTCACAGTTTTTCACCAACTTATTGCAGTACAGAACGTTGTATCTCGCTAAATGACATTGTTCTTTAAGGTTTCACGATGCTTGCATGCGCTTCAACGAGAATATCACAATATAGCAGTTTCGCACTTGTAACGGTAGAACACGCAGTATTTGGCTTGTTCATGCCGTTTTGTGTGCTTTCACAACATTTCACCTATCGCAGTTTAATACTCGCTATAAAACAACACTATCTCGTTAGATGACGTCGTTTTTGGTAGTTTCACGACGCTACCTAGCTTAAACTAACCTAACCTAACCTAACCTTCGCACTTCTATCGTTAGAAAACGTTTTACTCGCAACTTTACAATGTTTTCTACAAGATTACGACGGTTTCATGCGCTTTCACATTAGATATCGTAGTTCCCGACTTGTAATGTTGAAAAACACTACATCTCACTAAGTGACATTGTTTAATGCGGTTTTACGACGGTTGATATGTCAACCTAACCTAACATTCGCACTTGTATCTAAAGACGCTCAATTACACTGTTTCGTTCACAATTACGATATTTGCTTGACCTCACAGTTTCTCACCAACTTATTACAGTACAGAACGCTGTATCTCGCTAAATGACATCGTTCTTTAAGGTTTCACGATACTTGCATGCGCTTTACCGAGAATGTCAAAACATAGCAGTTTCGCACTTGTAACGGTACAACACGCAGTATTTGGCTTGTTCATGCCGTTTTGTGTGCTTTCACATTTTACCTATCTCAGTTTCGTACTCGCAATAAAACAACACTATCTCGTTAGATGACGTCGTTTTTGGTGGTTTCACGACGCTACCTAGCTTAAACTAACATAACTCAACCTAACATAACCTTCGCACTTCTATCGTTAGAAAACGTTTTACTCGCTACTTTACATTGCTTTCTACAACATTACGACGGTTTCAAGCGCTTTCACACTAGATATCGCAGTTCCCAACTTGTAAAGGTGAAAAACACTGCATCTCACTAAGTGACATTGTTTATTGCGGTTTTACAACGGTTCATACCTTAACCTAACGTAACCTAACCTAACCTAACCCAACCTAACCTAACATAACCTAACCTAACCTAACCTAACCAAACCTAACCTAACGTAACCTAACCTAACCTAACCTAACCTAACGACGTTTGCAAGCGCTTTCACATTAGATATCGCAGTTCCCGACTTGTAATGGTGAAAAACACTGCATCTCCCTAAGTGACATTCTTTAATGCGGTTTTACGACGGTTCATATCTTAACCTAACCCAACATTCGTACTTGTATTGAAAAACGCTCTATTACACTGTTTCGTTCACAATTACGATATTTGCATAACCTCACAGTTTTTCACCAACTTATTGCAGTACAGAACGCTGTATCTCGCTAAATGAAATTGTTCTTTAAGGTTTCACGATGCTTGCATGCGCTTTAACGAGAATATCACAATATAGCAGTTTCGCACTTGTAACGGTAGAACACGCAGTATTTGGCTTGTTCATGCCGTTTTGTGTGCTTTCACAACATTTCACCTATCGCAGTTTAATACTCGCAATAAAACAACACTATCTCTTTAGATGACGTCGTTTTTGGTAGTTTCACGACGCTACCTAGCCTAAACTAACCTAACCTAACCTAACCTTCGCACTTCTATCGTTAGAAAACGTTTTACTCGCAACTTTACAATGTTTTCTACAAGATTACGACGGTTTCATGCGCTTTCACATTAGATATCGTAGTTCCCGACTTGTAAAGGTGAAAAACACTGCATCTCACTAAGTGACATTGTTTAATGCGGTTTTAGCGCGGTTCGTATCTTAACCTAACCTAACCTAACCCAACCTAACTTAACATAACCTAACCTAACCTAACCTAACCAAACCTAACCTAACGTAACCTAACCTAACCTAACCTAACCTAACGACGTTTGCAAGCGCTTTCACATTAGATATCGCAGTTCCCGACTTGTAAAGGTGAAAAACACTGCATCTCACTAAGTGACATTGTTTAATGCGGTTTTACGACGGTTCATATCTTAACCTAACCTAACATTCGTACTTGTATGGAAAAACGCTCTATTACACTGTTTCGTTCACAATTACGATATTTGCATAACCTCACAGTTTTTCACCAAATTATTGCAGTACAGAACGCTGTATCTCGCTAAATGACATCGTTCTTTAAGGTTTCACGATGGTTGCATGCGCTTTAACAAGAATATCACATTATAGCAGTTTCGCACTTGTAACGGTACAACACGCAGTATCTGGCTTGTTCAAGCCGTTTTGTGTGCTTTCACAACATTTCACCTATTGCCGTTACGTACATGCAATAAAACAACGCTATCTCGTTAGATGACGTTGTTTTTGGTAGTTTCAAGACGCTACCTAGCTTAAACTAACATAACTCAACCTAACATAACCTTCGCACTTCTATCGTTAGAAAACGTTTTACTCGCTACTTTACATTGCTTTCTACAACAATACGACGGTTTCAAGCGCTTTCACATTAGATATCACAGTTCCCAACTTGTAAAGGTGAAAAACACTGCATCTCACTAAGTGACATTATTTAATGCGGTTTTACGACGGTTCATACCTTAACCTAACGTAACCTAACCTAACCTAACCTAACCCTACCTAACCTAACCTAACCTAACCCAACCCAACCCAACCCAACCTAACCTAACCTAACCTAACCTAAACTAACCTAACCCAACCTAACCTAACCTAACCTAACCCAACCCAACCCAACCCAACCTAACCTAACCTAAGCTAACCTAACCAAACCTAACCTAACTTAACCTAACCTAACGTAACCTAACCTAACCTAACCTATTCTAACGTAACCTAACCTTTCCTGACCTAACCTAACCTAACGTAACCTAACCTAACCTAACCTAACATAACCTAACGTAACCTAACCTAACCTAACCTAACCTAACCTAACCTAACCCAACCTAACCCAACCCAACCCAACCCAAACCAACAACACCCAACCCAACCTAACCTAACCTAACCTAACCTTACCTAACCTAACCAAATTATCCTTACCTAACCTAACCTAACCTAACCTAACGTAACCTAACCTAACCTAACGTAACCTAACCTAACCTAACCTAACCCAACCTAACCTAACCTAACCTAACCTAACCCAACTCAACCCAACCTAACCTAATCTAACCTAACCTAACCTAACCTAACCTAACAAAACCTAACCTAACCTAACCTAACCTAACCTAACGACGGTTGCAAGCGCTTTCACATTAGATATCGCAGTTCCCGACTTTTAATGGTGAAAAACACTGCATCTCACTAATTGACATTGTTTAATGCGGTTTTACGACGGTTCATATCTTAACCTAACCTAACATTCGCACTTGTATCTAAAACCGCTCTATTACACTGTTTTGTTTACAATTACCATATTTGCATAACCTCACAGTTTTTCACCAACTTATTGCAGTACAGAACGTTGTATCTCGCTAAATGACATTGTTCTTTAGGTTTCACGATGCTTGCATGCGCTTTAACGAGAATATCACAATATAGCAGTTTCGCACTTGTAACGGTAGAACACGCAGTATTTGGCTTGTTCATGCCGTTTTGTGTGCTTTCACAACATTTCACCTATCGCAGTTTAATACTCGCTATAAAACAACACTATCTCGTTAGATGACGTCGTTTTCGGTAGTTTCACGACGCTACCTAGCTTAAACTAACCTAACCTAACCTAACCTTCGCACTTCTATCGTTAGAAAACGTTTTACTCGCAACTTTACAATGTTTTCTACAAGATTACGACGGTTTCATGCGCTTTCACATTAGATATCGTAGTTCCCGACTTGTAATGTTGAAAAACACTACATCTCACTAAGTGACATTGTTTAATGCGGTTTTACGACGGTTGATATGTCAACCAAACCTAACATTCGCACTTGTATCTAAAGACGCTCAATTACACTGTTTCGTTCACAATTACGATAATTGCTTGACCTCACAGTTTCTCACCAACTTATTACAGTACAAAACGCTGTATCTCGCTAAATGACATCGTTCTTTAAGGTTTCACGATACTTGCATGCGCTTTACCGAGAATGTCAAAACATAGCAGTTTCGCACTTGTAACGGTACAACACGCAGTATTTGGCTTGTTCATGCCGTTTTGTGTGCTTTCACATTTTACCTATCGCAGTTTCGTACTCGCAATAAAACAACACTATCTCGTTAGATGACGTCGTTTTTGGTGGTTTCACGACGCTACCTAGCTTAAACTAACATAACTCAACCTAACATAACCTTCGCACTTCTATCGTTAGAAAACGTTTTACTCGCTACTTTACATTGCTTTCTACAACATTACGACGGTTTCAAGCGCTTTCACAATAGATATCGCAGTTCCCAACTTGTAAAGGTGAAAAACACTGCATCTCACTAAGTGACATTGTTTATTGCGGTTTTACAACGGTTCATACCTTAACCTAACGTAACCTAACCTAACCTAACCCAACCTAACCTAACATAACCTAACCTAACCTAACCTAACCAAACCTAACCTAACCTAACCTAACCTAACCTAACGACGTTTGCAAGCGCTTTCACATTAGATATCGCAGTTCCCGACTTGTAATGGTGAAAAACACTGCATCTCAATAAGTGACATTGTTTAATGCGGTTTTACGACGGTTCATATCTTAACCTAACCTAACATTCGTACTTGTATTGAAAAACGCTCTATTACACTGTTTCGTTCACAATTACGATATTTGCATAACCTCACAGTTTTTCACCAACTTATTGCAGTACAGAACGCTGTATCTCGCTAAATGACATTGTTCTTTAAGGTTTCACAATGCTTGCATGCGCTTTAACGAGAATATCACAATATAGCAGTTTCGCACTTGTAACGGTAGAACACGCAGTATTTGGCTTGTTCATGCCGTTTTGTGTGCTTTCACAACATTTCACCTATCGCAGTTTAATACTCGCAATAAAACAACACTATCTCTTTAGATGACGTCGTTTTTGGTAGTTTCACGACGCTACCTAGCCTAAACTAACCTAACCTAACCTAACCTTCGCACTTCTATCGTTAGAAAACGTTTTACTCGCAACTTTACAATGTTTTCTACAAGATTACGACGGTTTCATGCGCTTTCACATTAGATATCGTAGTTCCCGACTTTTAATGTTTAAAAACACTACATCTCACTAAGTGACATTGTTTAATGCGGTTTTACGATGGTTGATATGTCAACCTAACCTAACATTCGCACTTGTATCTAAAGACGCTCAATTACACTGTTTCGTTCACAATTACGAGATTTGCTTGACCTCACAGTTTCTCACCAACTTATTACAGTACAGAACGCTGTATCTCGCTAAATGACATCGTTCTTTAAGGTTTCACGATACTTGCATGCGCTTTACCGAGAATGTCACAACATAGCAGTTTCGCACTTGTAACGGTACAACACGCAGTATTTGGCTTGTTCATGCAGTTTTGTGTGCTTTCACAACATTTTACCTATCGCAGTTTCGTACTCGCAATAAACAACACTATCTCGTTAGATGACGTCGTTTTTGGTGGTTTCACGACGCTACCTAGCTTAAACTAACATAACTCAACCTAACATAACCTTCGCACTTCTATCGTTAGAAAACGTTTTACTCGCTACTTTACATTGCTTTCTACAACATTACGACGGTTTCAAGCGATTTCACATTAGATATCGCAGTTCCCAACTTGTAAAGGTGAAAAACACTGCATCTCACTAAGTGACATTGTTTAATGCGGTTTTACGACGGTTCATACCTTAACCTAACGTAACCTAACCTAACCTAACCCAACCTAACCTAACATAACCTAACCTAACCTAACCTAACCTAACCTAACCAAACCTAACCTAACGTAACCTAACCTAACCTAACCTAACCTAACCTAACCTAACGACGTTTACAAGCGCTTTCACATTAGATATCGCAGTTCCCGACTTTTAATGGTGAAAAACACTGCATCTCACTAATTGACATTTGTTTAATGCGGTTTTACGACGGTTCATATCTTAACCTAACCTAACATTCGCACTTATATCTAAAAACGCTCTATTACACTGTTTTGTTCACAATTACCATATTTGCATAACCTCACAGTTTCTCACCAACTTATTGCAGTACAGAACGTTGTATCTCGCTAAATGACATTGTTCTTTAAGGTTTCACGATGCTTGCATGCGCTTTAACGAGAATATCACAATATAGCAGTTTCGCACTTGTAACGGTAGAACACGCAGTATTTGGCTTGTTCATGCCGTTTTGTGTGCTTTCACAACATTTCACCTATCGCAGTTTAATACTCGCTATAAAACAACACTATCTCGTTAGATGACGTCGTTTTTTGTAGTTTCACGACGCTACCTAGCTTAAACTAACCTAACCTAACCTTCGCACTTCTATCGTTAGAAAACGTTTTACTCACCACTTTACAATGTTTTCTACAAGGTTACGACGGTTTCATGCGCTTTCACATTAGATATCGTAGTTCCCGACTTGTAATGTTGAAAAACACTACATCTCACTAAGTGACATTGTTTAATGCGGTTTTACGACGGTTCATATCTTAACCTAACCTAACATTCGCACTTGAATCTAAAAACGCTCTATTACACTGTTTTGTTCACAATTAGCATATTTGCATAACCTCACAGTTTCTCACCAACTTATTGCAGTACAGAACGTTGTATCTCGCTAAATGACATTGTTCTTTAAGGTTTCACGATGCTTGCATGCGCTTTAACGAGAATATCACAATATAGCAGTTTCGCACTTGTAACGGTAGAACACGCAGTATTTGGCTTGTTCATGCCGTTTTGTGTGCTTTCACAACATTTCACCTATCGCAGTTTAATACTCGCTATAAAACAACACTATCTCGTTAGATGACGTCGTTTTTGGTAGTTTCACGACGCTACCTAGCTTAAACTAACCTAACCTAACCTAACCTTCGCACTTCTATCGTTAGAAAACGTTTTACTCACTACTTTACAATGTTTTCTACAAGATTACGACGGTTTCATGCGCTTTCACATTAGATATCGCAGTTCCCAACTTGTAAAGGTGAAAAACACTGCATCTCACTAAGTGACATTGTTTAATGCGGTTTTAGCGCGGTTCATATCTTAACCTAACCTAACCTAACCTAACCTAACCTAACCCAACCTAACCTAACATAACCTAACCTAACCTAACCTAACCAAACCTAACCTAACGTAACCTAACCTAACCTAACCTAACGACGTTTGCAAGCGCTTTCACATTAGATATCGCAGTTCCCGACTTGTAATGGTGAAAAACACAGCATCTCACTAAGTGACACTGTTTAATGCGGTTTTAGCGCGGTTCATATCTTAACCTAACATAACCTTACCTAACCCAACCTAACCTAACCTAACCTAACCAAACCTTACCTAACATCCCTAACCTAACCTAACCTAACCTAACCAAACCTAACCTAACCTAACCTAACGTAACCTAACCTAACCTAACCTAACCTAACGACGTTTGCAAGCGCTTTCACATTAGATATCGCAGTTCCCGACTTGTAATGGTGAAAAACACTGCATCTCATCAAGTGACATTGTTTAATGCGGTTTTACGACGGTTCATATCTTAACCTAACCTAACATTCGCACTTGTATTAAAAAACGCTCTATTACACTGTTTCGTTCACAATTAGGATATTTGCATAACCTCACAGTTTTTCACCAACTTATTGCAGTACAGAACGCTGTATCTCGCTAAATGACATCGTTCTTTAAGGTTTCACGATGCTTGCATGCGCTTTAACGAGAATATCACAACATAGCAGTTTCGCACTTGTAACGGTACAACACGCAGTATTTGGCTTGTTCATGCCGTTTTGTGTGCTTTCACAACATTTCACCTATCGCAGTTTCGTACTCGCAATAAAACAACACTATCTCGTTAGATGACGTTGTTTTTGGTAGTTTCACGACGCTACCTAGCTTAAACTAACATAACTCAACCTAACATAACCTTCGCACTTCTATCGTTAGAAAACGTTTTACTCGCTACTTTACATTGCTTTCTACAACAATACGACGGTTTCAAGCGCTTTCACATTAGATATCACAGTTCCCAACTTGTAAAGGTGAAAAACACTGCATCTCACTAATTGACATTGTTTAATGCAGTTTTACGACGGTTCATACCTTAACCTAACGTAACTTAACCTAACCTAACCTAACCTTACCTAACCTAACCTAACCTAACCTAACCCAACCCAACCCAACCTAACCTAACCTAACCTAACCTAAACTAACCTAACCCAACCTAACCTAACCTAACCTAACCTAACCCAACCCAACCCAACCCAACCCAACCTAACCTAACCTAAGCTAACCTAACCAAACCTAACCTAACTTAACCTAACCTAACGTAACCTAACCTAACCTAACCTATTCTAACGTAACCTAACCTTTCCTGACCTAACCTAACCTAACGTAACCTAACCTAACCTAACCTAACATAACCTAACGTAACCTAACCTAACCTAACCTAACCTAACCTAACGTAACCTAACCTAACCTAACCTAACCCAACCCAACCCAACCCAAACCAACAACACCCAACCCAACCTAACCTAACCTAACCTAACCTAACCTTACCTAACCTAACCAAATTATCCTTACCTAACCTAACCTAACCTAACGTAACCTAACCTAACCTAACGTAACCTAACCTAACCTAACGTAACCTAACCTAACCTAACCCAACCTAACATAACCTAACCTAACCTTACCTAACCCAACTCAACCCAACCTAACCTAACCTAATCTAACCTAACCTAACCTAACCTAACCTAACCTAACCTAACAAAACCTAACCTAACCTAACCTAACCTAACCTAACGACGGTTGCAAGCGCTTTCACATTAGATATCGCAGTTCCCGACTTTTAATGGTGAAAAACACTGCATCTCACTAATTGACATTGTTTAATGCGGTTTTACGACGGTTCATATCTTAACCTAACCTAACATTCGCACTTGTATCTAAAACCGCTCTATAACACTGTTTTGTTCACTATTACCATATTTGCATAACCTCACAGTTTTTCACCAACTTATTGCAGTACAGAACGTTGTATCTCGCTAAATGACATTGTTCTTTAAGGTTTCACGATGCTTGCATGCGCTTTAACGAGAATATCTCAATATAGCAGTTTCGCACTCGTAACGGTAGAACACGCAGTATTTGGCTTGTTCATGTCGTTTTCTGTGCTTTCACAACATTTCACCTATCGCAGTTTATTACTCGCTATAAAACAACACTATCTCGTTAGATGACGTCGTTTTTGGTAGTTTCACGACGCTACCTAGCTTAAACTAACCTAACCTAACCTAACCTTCGCACTTCTATCGTTAGAAAACGTTTTACTCGCAACTTTACAATGTTTTCTACAAGATTACGACGGTTTCATGCGCTTTCACTCCCGACTTGTAATGTTGAAAAACACTACATCTCACTAAGTGACATTGTTTAATGCGGTTTTACGACGGTTGATATGTCAACCTAACCTAACATTCGCACTTGTATCTAAAGACGCTCAATTACACTGTTTCGTTCACAATTACGATATTTGCTTGACCTCACAGTTTCTCACCAACTTATTACAGTACAGAACGCTGTATCTCGCTAAATGACATCGTTCTTTAAGGTTTCACGATACTTGCATGCGCTTTACCGAGAATGTCAAAACATAGCAGTTTCGCACTTGTAACGGTACAACACGCATTATTTGGCTTGTTCATGCCGTTTTGTGTGCTTTCACATTTTACCTATCGCAGTTTCGTACTCGCAATAAAACAACACTATCTCGTTAGATGACGTCGTTTTTGGTGGTTTCACGACGCTACCTAGCTTAAACTAACATAACTCAACCTAACATAACCTTCGCACTTCTATCGTTAGAAAACGTTTTACTCGCTACTTTACATTGCTTTCTACAACATTACGACGGTTTCATGCGCTTTTAGATATCGCAGTTCCCAACTTGTAAAGGTGAAAAACACTGCATCTCACTAAGTGACATTGTTTAATGCGGTTTTAGCGCGGTTCATATCTTAACCTAACCTAACCTAACCTAACCTAACCTAACCTAACCTAACATAACCTAACCTAACCTAACCTAACCAAACCTAACCTAACGTAACCTAACCTAACCTAACCTAACCTAACCTAACGACGTTTGCAAGCGCTTTCACATTAGATATCGCAGTTCCCGACTTGTAATGGTGAAAAACACAGCATCTCACTAAGTGACACTGTTTAATGCGGTTTTAGCGCGGTTCATATCTTAACCTAACCTAACCTTACCTAACCCAACCTAACCTAACCTAACCTAACCAAACCTTACCTAACATCCCTAACCTAACCTAACCTAACCTAACCAAACCTAACCTAACCTAACCTAACGTAACCTAACCTAACCTAACCTAACCTAACGACGTTTGCAAGCGCTTTCACATTAGATATCGCAGTTCCCGACTTGTAATGGTGAAAAACACTGCATCTCATCAAGTGACATTGTTTAATGCGGTTTTACGACGGTTCATATCTTAACCTAACCTAACATTCGCACTTGTATTAAAAAACGCTCTATTACACTGTTTCGTTCACAATTAGGATATTTGCATAACCTCACAGTTTTTCACCAACTTATTGCAGTACAGAACGCTGTATCTCGCTAAATGACATCGTTCTTTAAGGTTTCACGATGCTTGCATGCGCTTTAACGAGAATATCACAACATAGCAGTTTCGCACTTGTAACGGTACAACACGCAGTATTTGGCTTGTTCATGCCGTTTTGTGTGCTTTCACAACATTTCACCTATCGCAGTTTCGTACTCGCAATAAAACAACACTATCTCGTTAGATGACGTTGTTTTTGGTAGTTTCACGACGCTACCTAGCATAAACTAACATAACTCAACCTAACATAACCTTCGCACTTCTATCGTTAGAAAACGTTTTACTCGCTACTTTACATTGCTTTCTACAACAATACGACGGTTTCAAGCGCTTTCACATTAGATATCACAGTTCCCAACTTGTAAAGGTGAAAAACACTGCATCTCACTAATTGACATTGTTTAATGCAGTTTTACGACGGTTCATACCTTAACCTAACGTAACCTAACCTAACCTAACCTAACCTTACCTAACCTAACCTAACCTAACCTAA
>NW_027464619.1:2915000-3002500 GCF_043290135.1 Rhipicephalus microplus
TAGAAAACGTTTTACTCGCAACTTTACAATGTTTTCTACAAGATTACGACGGTTTCATGCGCTTTCACATTAGATATTGTAGTTCCCGACTTGTAATGTTGAAAAACACTACATCTCACTAAGTGACATTGTTTAATGCGGTTTTACGACGGTTGATATGTCAACCTAACCTAACACTCGCACTTGTATCTAAAGACGCTCAATTACACTGTTTCGTTCACAATTACGATATTTGCTTGACCTCACAGTTTCTCACCAGCTTATTACAGTACAGAACGCTGTATCTCGCTAAATGACATCGTTCTTTAAGGTTTCACGATACTTGCATGCGCTTTACCGAGAATGTCAAAACATAGCAGTTTCGCACTTGTAACGGTACAACACGCAGTATTTGGCTTGTTCATGCCGTTTTGTGTGCTTTCACATTTTACCTATCGCAGTTTCGTACTCGCAATAAAACAACACTATCTCGTTAGATGACGTCGTTTTTGGTGGTTTCACGACGCTACCTAGCTTAAACTAACATAACTCAACCTAACATAACCTTCGCACTTCTATCGTTAGAAAACGTTTTACTCGCTACTTTACATTGCTTTCTACAACATTACGACGGTTTCAAGCGCTTTCACATTAGATATCGCAGTTCCCAACTTGTAAAGGTGAAAAACACTGCATCTCACTAAGTGACATTGTTTAATGTGGTTTTAGCGCGGTTCATATCTTAACCTAACCTAACCTAACCTAACCCAACCTAACCTAACATAACCTAACCTAACCTAACCTAACCAAACCTAACCTAACGTAACCTAACCTAACCTAACCTAACCTAACCTAACGACGTTTGCAAGCGCTTTCGCATTAGATATCGCAGTTCCCGACTTGTAATGGTGAAAAACACAGCATCTCACTAAGTGACATTGTTTAATGCGGTTTTACGACGGTTCATATCTTAACCTAACCTAACATTCGCACTTGTATTAAAAAACGCTCTATTACACTGTTTCGTTCACAATTAGGATATTTGCATAACCTCACAGTTTTTCACCAACTTATTGCAGTACAGAACGCTGTATCTCGCTAAATGACATCGTTCTTTAAGGTTTCACGATGCTTGCATGCGCTTTAACGAGAATATCACAACATAGCAGTTTCGCACTTGTAACGGTACAACACGCAGTATTTGGCTTGTTCATGCCGTTTTGTGTGCTTTCACAACATTTCACCTATCGCAGTTTCGCACTCGCAATAAAACAACACTATCTCGTTAGATGACGTTGTTTTTGGTAGTTTCACGACGCTACCTAGCTTAAACTAACATAACTCAACCTAACATAACCTTCGCACTTCGTTATCGTTAGAAAACGTTTTACTCGCTACTTTACATTACTTTCTACAAATATACGACGGTTTCAGGCGCTTTCACAATAGATATCACAGTTCCCAACTTGTAAAGGTGAAAAACACTGCATCTCACTAAGTGACATTGTTTAATGCGGTTTTACGACGGTTCATACCTTAACCTAACGTAACCTAACCTAACCTCACCTAACCTTACCTAACCTAACCTAACCTAACCTAACCCAACCCAACCCAACCTAACCTAACCTAACCTAACCTAAACTAACCTAACCCAACCTAACCTAACCTAACCTAACCTAACCCAACCCAACCCAACCCAACCTAACCTAACCTAAGCTAACCTAACCAAGCCTAACCAAACCTAACCTAACCTAACTTAACCTAACCTAACGTAACCTAACCTAACCTAACCTATTCTAACGTAACCTAACATTACCTGACCTAACCTAACCTAACGTAACCTAACCTAACCTAACATAACCTAACGTAACCTAACCTAACCTAACCTAACCTAACGTAACCTAACCTAACCCAACCTAACCCAACCCAACCCAACAACACCCAACCCAACCTAACCTAACCTAACCTAACCTTACCTAACCTAACCAAATTATCCTTACCTAACCTAACCTAACCTAACGTAACCTAACCTAACCTAACCTAACGTAACCTAACCTAACCTAACGTAACCTAACCTAACCTAACCTAACCCAACCTAACCTAACCTAACCCAACTCAACCCAACCTAACCTAATCTAACCTAACCTAACCTAACCTAACCTAACAAAACCTAACCTAACCTAACCTAACCTAACCTAACGACGGTTGCAAGCGCTTTCACTTAGATATCGCAGTTCCCGACTTTTAATGGTGAAAAACACGGCATCTCACTAATTGACATTGTTTAATGCGGTTTTACGACGGTTCATATCTTAACCTAACCTAACATTCGCACTTGTATCTAAAAACGCTCTATTACACTGTTTTGTTCACAATTACCATATTTGCATAACCTCACAGTTTTTCACCAACTTATTGCAGTACAGAACGTTGTATCTCGCTAAATGACATTGTTCTTTAAGGTTTCACGATGCTTGCATGCGCTTTAACGAGAATATCACAATATAGCAGTTTCGCACTTGTAACGGTAGAACACGCAGTATTTGGCTTGTTCATGCCGTTTTGTGTGCTTTCACAACATTTCACCTATCGCAGTTTAATACTCGCTATAAAACAACACTATCTCGTTAGATGACGTCGTTTTTGGTAGTTTCACGACGCTACCTAGCTTAAACTAACCTAACCTAACCTAACCTTCGCACTTCTATCGTTAGAAAACGTTTTACTCGCAACTTTACAATGTTTTCTACAAGATTACGACGGTTTCATGCGCTTTCACATTAGATATCGTAGTTCCGGACTTGTAATGTTGAAAAACACTACATCTCACTAAGTGACATTGTTTAATGCGGTTTTACGACGGTTGATATGTCAACCTAACCTAACACTCGCACTTGTATCTAAAGACGCTCAATTACACTGTTTCGTTCACAATTACGATATTTGCTTGACCTCACAGTTTCTCACCAGCTTATTACAGTACAGAACGCTGTATCTCGCTAAATGACATCGTTCTTTAAGGTTTCACGATACTTGCATGCGCTTTACCGAGAATGTCAAAACATAGCAGTTTCGCACTTGTAACGGTACAACACGCAGTATTTGGCTTGTTCATGCCGTTTTGTGTGCTTTCACATTTTACCTATCGCAGTTTCGTACTCGCAATAAAACAACACTATCTCGTTAGATGACGTCGTTTTTGGTGGTTTCACGACGCTACCTAGCTTAAACTAACATAAATCAACCTAACATAACCTTCGCACTTCTATCGTTAGAAAACGTTTTACTCGCTACTTTACATTGCTTTCTACAACATTACGACGGTTTCAAGCGCTTTCACATTAGATATCGCAGTTCCCAACTTGTAAAGGTGAAAAACACTGCATCTCACGAAGTGACATTGTTTATTGCGGTTTTACGACGGTTCATACCTTAACCTAACGTAACCTAACCTAACCTAACCCAACCTAACCTAACATAACCTAACCTAACCTAACCTAACCTAACCTAACCTAACCTAACCAAACCTAACCTAACGTAACCTAACCTAACCTAACCTAACCTAACCTAACCTAACCTAACGACGTTTGCAAGCGCTTTCACATTAGATATCGCAGTTCCCGACTTGTAATGGTGAAAAACACTGCATCTCACTAAGTGACATTGTTTAATGCGGTTTTACGACGGTTCATATCTTAACCTAACCTAACATTCGTATTTGTATTGAAAAACGCTCTATTACACTGTTTCGTTCACAATTACGATATTTGCATAACCTCACAGTTTTTCACCAACTTATTGCAGTACAGAACGCTGTATCTCGCTAAATGACATTGTTCTTTAAGGTTTCACGATGCTTGCATGCGCTTTAACGAGAATATCACAATATAGCAGTTTCGCACTTGTAACGGTAGAACACGCAGTATTTGGCTTGTTCATGCCGTTTTGTGTGCTTTCACAACATTTCACCTATCGCAGTTTAATACTCGCAATAAAACAACACTATCTCTTTAGATGACGTCGTTTTTGGTAGTTTCACGACGCTACCTAGCCTAAACTAACCTAACCTAACCTAACCTAACCTTCGCACTTCTATCGTTAGAAAACGTTTTACTCGCAACTTTACAATGTTTTCTACAAGATTACGATGGTTTCATGCGCTTTCACATTAGATATCGTAGTTCCCGACTTGTAATGTTGAAAAACACTACATCTCACTAAGTGACATTGTTTAATGCGGTTTTACGATGGTTGATATGTCAACCTAACCTAACATTCGCACTCGTATCTGAAGACGCTCAATTACACTGTTTCGTTCACAATTACAATATTTGCTTGACCTCACAGTTTCTCACCAACTTATTACAGTACAGAACGCTGTATCTCGCTAAATGACATCGTTCTTTAAGGTTTCACGATACTTGCATGCGCTTTACTGAGAATGTCACAACATAGCAGTTTCGCACTTGTAACGGTACAACACGCAGTATTTGGCTTGTTCATGCCGTTTTGTGTGCTTTCACAACATTTTACCTATCGCAGTTTCGTACTCGCAATAAACAACACTATCTCGTTAGATGACGTCGTTTTTGGTGGTTTCACGACACTACCTAGCTTAAACTAACATAACTCAACCTAACATGACCTTCGCACTTCTATCGTTAGAAAACGTTTTACTCGCTACTTTACATTGCTTTCTACAACATTACGACGGTTTCAAGCGCTTTCACATTAGATATCGCAGTTCCCAACTTGTAAAGGTGAAAAACACTGCATCTCACTAAGTGACATTGTTTAATGCGGTTTTAGCGCGGTTCATATCTTAACCTAACCTAACCTAACCCAACCTAACCTAACCCAACCTAACCTAACATAACCTAACCTAATAACCTAACCAAACCTAACCTAACGTAACCTAACCTAACCTAACCTAACCTAACCTAACGACGTTTGCAAGCGCTTTCACATCAGATATCGCAGTTCCCGACTTGTAATGGTGAAAAACACTGCATCTCACTAAGTGACATTGTTTAATGCGGTTTTACGACGGTTCATATCTTAACCTAACCTAACATTAGTACTTGTATGGAAAAACGCTCTATTACACTGTTTCGTTCACAATTACGATATTTGCATAACCTCACAGTTTTTCACCAACTTATTGCAGTACAGAACGCTGTATCTCGCTAAATGACATCGTTCTTTAAGGTTTCACGATGCTTGCATGCGCTTTAACAAGAATATCACATTATAGCAGTTTCGCACTTGTAACGGTACAACACGCAGTATCTGGCTTGTTCAAGCCGTTTTGTGCACTTTCACAACATTTCACCTATTGCAGTTACGTACATGCAATAAAACAACACTATCTCGTTAGATGACGTCCTTTTTGGTGGTCTCACGACGCTACATAGCTTAAACTAACATAACTCAACCTAACATAACCTTCGCACTTCTATCGTTAGAAAACGTTTTACTCGCTACTTTACATTGCTTTCTACAACAATACGACGGTTTCAAGCGCTTTCACATTAGATATCACAGTTCCCAACTTGTAAAGGTGAAAAACACTGCATCTCACTAAGTGACATTGTTTAATGCGGTTTTACGACGGTTCATACCTTAACCTAACGTAACCTAACCTAACCTAACCTAACCTTACCTAACCTAACCTAACCTAACGTAACCCAACCCAACCCAACCCAACCTAACCTAACCTAACCTAACCTAAACTAACCTAACCCAACCTAACCTAACCTAACCTAACCCAACCCAACCCAACCCAACCTAACCTAACCTAAGCTAACCTAACCAAACCTAACCTAACTTAACCTAACCTAACGTAACCTAACCTAACCTAACCTATTCTAACGTAACCTAACCTTTCCTGACCTAACCTAACCTAACGTAACCTAACCTAACCTAACCTAACATAACCTAACGTAACCTAACCTAACCAAACGTAACCCAACCTAACCTAACCTAACCTAACACAACCTAACCCAACCCAACCCAACCCAAACCAACAACACCCAACCCAACCTAACCTAACCTAACCTAACCTTACCTAACCTAACCAAATTATCCTTACCTAACCTAACCTAACCTAACGTAACCTAACCTAACCTAACCTAACCTAACGTAACCTAACCTAACCTAACGTAACCTAACCTAACCTAACGTAACCTAACCTAACCTAACCTAACCCAACCTAACCTAACCTAACCTAACCTAACCCAACTCAACCCAACCTAACCTAATCTAACCTAACCTAACCTAACCTAACCTAACAAAACCTAACCTAATCTAACCTAACCTAACGACGGTTGCAAGCGCTTTCACATTAGATATCGCAGTTCCCGACTTTTAATGGTGAAAAACACTGCATCTCACTAATTGACATTGTTTAATGCGGTTTTACGACGGTTCATATCTTAACCTAACCTAACATTCGCACTTGTATCTAAAACCGCTCTATTACACTGTTTTGTTCACAATTACCATATTTGCATAACCTCACAGTTTTTCACCAACTTATTGCAGTACAGAACGTTGTATCTCGCTAAATGACATTGTTCTTTAGGTTTCACGATGCTTGCATGCGCTTTAACGAGAATATCACAATATAGCAGTTTCGCACTTGTAACGGTAGAACACGCAGTATTTGGCTTGTTCATGCCGTTTTGTGTGCTTTCAACCCATTTCACCTATCGCAGTTTAATACTCGCTATAAAACAACACTATCTCGTTAGATGACGTCGTTTTCGGTAGTTTCACGACGCTACCTAGCTTAAACTAACCTAACCTAACCTAACCTTCGCACTTCTATCGTTAGAAAACGTTTTACTCGCAACTTTACAATGTTTTCTACAAGATTACGACGGTTTCATGCGCTTTCACATTAGATATCGTAGTTCCCGACTTGTAATGTTGAAAAACACTACATCTCACTAAGTGACATTGTTTAATGCGGTTTTACGACGGTTGATATGTCAACCTAACCTAACATTCGCACTTGTATCTAAAGACGCTCAATTACACTGTTTCGTTCACAATTACGATATTTGCTTGACCTCACAGTTTCTCACCAACTTATTACAGTACAGAACGCTGTATCTCGCTAAATGACATCGTTCTTTAAGGTTTCACGATACTTGCATGCGCTTTACCGAGAATGTCAAAACATAGCAGTTTCGCACTTGTAACGGTACAACACGCAGTATTTGGCTTGTTCATGCCGTTTTGTGTGCTTTCACATTTTACCTAACGCAGTTTCCTACTCGCAATAAAACAACACTATCTCGTTAGATGACGTCGTTTTTGGTGGTTTCCCGACGCTACCTAGCTTAAACTAACATAACTCAACCTAACATACCCTTCGCACTTCTATCGTTAGAAAACGTTTTACTCGCTACTTTACATTGCTTTCTACAACATTACGACGGTTTCAAGCGCTTTCACATTAGATATCGCAGTTCCCAACTTGTAAAGGTGAAAAACACTGCATCTCACTAAGTGACATTGTTTATTGCGGTTTTACAACGGTTCATACCTTAACCTAACGTAACCTAACCTAACCTAACCCAACCTAACCTAACATAACCTAACCTAACCTAACCTAACCAAACCTAACCTAACGTAACCTAACCTAACCTAACCTAACCTAACCTAACGACGTTTGCAAGCGCTTTCACATTAGATATCGCAGTTCCCGACTTGTAATTGTGAAAAACACTGCATCTCAATAAGTGGCATTGTTTAATGCGGTTTTACGACGGTTCATATCTTAACCTAACCTAACATTCGTACTTGTATTGAAAAACGCTCTATTACACTGTTTCGTTCACAATTACGATATTTGCATAACCTCACAGTTTTTCACCAACTTATTGCAGTACAGAACGCTGTATCTCGCTAAATGACATTGTTCTTTAAGGTTTCACGATGCTTGCATGCGCTTTAACGAGAATATCACAACATAGCAGTTTCGCACTTGTAACGGTACAACACGCAGTATTTGGCTTGTTCATGCCGTTTTGTGTGCTTTCACAACATTTCACCTATCGCAGTTTCGTACTCGCAAGAAAACAACACTACCTCGTTAGATGACGTTGTTTTTGGTAGTTTCACGACGCTACCTAGCTTAAACTAACATAACTCAACCTAACATAACCTTCGCACTTCTATCGTTAGAAAACGTTTTACTCGCTACTTTACATTGCTTTCTACAACAATACGACGGTTTCAAGCGCTTTCACAATAGATATCACAGTTCCCAACTTGTAAAGGTGAAAAACACTGCATCTCACTAATTGACATTGTTTAATGCAGTTTTACGACGGTTCATACCTTAACCTAACGTAACTTAACCTAACCTAACCTAACCTTACCTAACCTAACCCAACCCAACCCAACCTAACCTAACCTAACCTAACCTAAACTAACCTAACACAACCTAACCTAACCTAACCTAACCCAACCCAACCCAACCCAACCTAACCTAACCTAAGCTAACCTAACCAAACCTAACCTAACTTAACCTAACCTAACGTAACCTAACCTAACCTAACCTATTCTAACGTAACCTAACCTTTCCTGACCTAACCTAACCTAACGTAACCTAACCTAACCTAACCTAACATAACATAACGTAACCTAACCTAACCTAACCTAACCTAACCTAACGTAACCTAACCTAACCTTACCCAACCTAACCCAACCCAACCCAACCCAAACCAACAACACCCAACCCAACCTAACCTAACCTAACCTAACCTTACCTAACCTAACCAAATTATCCTAACCTAACCTAACCTAACCTAACGTAACCTAACCTAACCTAACCTAACGTAACCTAACCTAACCTAACGTAACCTAACCTAACCTAACCCAACCTAACATAACCTAACCTAACCTAACCTAACCCAACTCAACCCAACCTAACCTAATCTAACCTAACCTAACCTAACATAACCTAACAAAACCTAACCTAACCTAACCTAACCTAACCTAACCTAACGACGGTTGCAAGCGCTTTCACATTAGATATCGCAGTTCCCGACTTTTAATAGTGAAAAACACTGCATCTCACTAATTGACATTGTTTAATGCGGTTTTACGACGGTTCATATCCTAACTTAACCTAACATTCGCACTTGTATCTAAAAACGCTGTATTACACTGTTTTGTTCACAATTACCATATTTGCATAACCTCACAGTTTTTCACCAACTTATTGCAGTACAGAACGTTGTATCTCGCTAAATGACATTGTTCTTTAAGGTTTCACGATGCTTGCATGCGCTTTAACAAGAATATCACAATATAGCAGTTTCGCACTTGTAACGGTAGAACACGCAGTATTTGGCTTGTTCATGCCGTTTTGTGTGCTTTCACAACATTTCACCTATCGCAGTTTAATACTCGCTCTAAAACAACACTATCTCGTTAGATGACGTCGTTTTTAGTAGTTTCACGACGCTACCTAGCTTAAACTAACCTAACCTAACCTAACCTTCGCACTTCTATCGTTAGAAAACGTTTTACTCGCAACTTTACAATGTTTTCTACAAGATTACGACGGTTTCATGCGCTTTCACATTAGATATCGTAGTTCCCGACTTGTAATCTTGAAAAACACTACATCTCACTAAGTGACTGTTTAATGCGGTTTTACGACGGTTGATATGTCAACCTAACCTAACATTCGCACTTGTATCTAAAGACGCTCAATTACACTGTTTCGTTCACAATTACGATATTTGCTTGACCTCACAGTTTCTCACCAACTTATTACAGTACAGAACGCTGTATCTCGCTAAATGACATCGTTTTTTAGGGTTTCACGATACTTGCATGCGCTTTACCGAGAATGTCAAAACATAGCAGTTTCGCACTTGTAACGGTACAACACGCAGTATTTGGCTTGTTCATGCCGTTTTGTGTGCTTTCACATTTTACCTAGCGCAGTTTTGTACTCGCAATAAAACAACACTATCCCGTTAGATGACGTCGTTTTTGGTGGTTTCACGACGCTACCTAGCTTAAACTAACATAACTCAACCTAACATAACCTTCGCACTTCTATCGTTAGAAAACGTTTTACTCGCTACTTTACATTGCTTTCTACAACATTACGACGGTTTCAAGCGCTTTCACATTAGATATCGCAGTTCCCAACTTGTAATGGTGAAAAACACTGCATCTCACTAAGTGACATTGTTTATTGCGGTTTTACGACGGTTCATACCTTAACCTAACGTAACCTAACCTAACCTAACCCAACCTAACCTAACCTAACCTAACCTAACCAAACCTAACCAAACCTAACCTAACCTAACCTAACCTAACCTAACCTAACCTAACCTAACCTAACCTAACCTAACGACGTTTGCAAGCGCTTTCACATTAGATATCGCAGTTCCCGACTTGTAAAGGTGAAAAACACTGCATCTCACTAAGTGACATTGTTTAATGCGGTTTTACGACGGTTCATATCTTAACCTAACCTAACATTCGTACTTGTATGGAAAAACGCTCTATTACACTGTTTCGTTCACAATTACGATATTTGCATAACCTCACAGTTTTTCACCAACTTATTGCAGTACAGAACGCTGTATCTCGCTAAATGACATCGTTCTTCAAGGTTTCACGATGGTTGCATGCGTTTTAACGAGAATATCACATTATAGCAGTTTCGCACTTGTAACGGTACAACACGCAGTATCTGGCTTGTTCAAGCCGTTTTGTGTGCTTTCACAACATTTCACCTATTGCAGTTACGTACATGCAATAAAACAACGCTATCTCGTTAGATGACGTTGTTTTTGGTAGTTTCAAGACGCTACCTAGCTTAAACTAACATAACTCAACCTAACATAACCTTCGCACTTCTATCGTTAGAAAACGTTTTACTCGCTACTTTACATTGCTTTCTACAACAATACGACGGTTTCAAGCGCTTTCACATTAGATATCACAGTTCCCAACTTGTAAAGGTGAAAAACACTGCATCTCACTAAGTGACATTGTTTAATGCGGTTTTACGACGGTTCATACCTTAACCTAACGTAACCTAACCTAACCTAACCTAACCTTACCTAACCTAACCTAACCTAACCTAACCCAACCCAACCCAACCCAACCTAACCTAACCTAACCTAACCTAAACTAACCTAACCCAACCTAACCTAACCTAAGCTAACCTAACCAAACCTAACCTAACTTAACCTAACCTAACGTAACCTAACCTAACCTAACCTATTCTAACGTAACCTAACCTTTCCTGACCTAACCTAACCTAACGTAACCTAACCTAACCTAACCTAACATAACCTAACGTAACCTAACCTAACCTAACGTAACCCAACCTAACCTAACCTAACCTAACCCAACCTAACCCAACCCAACCCAACCCAAACCAACAACACCCAACCCAACCTAACCTAACCTAACCTAACCTTACCTAACCTAACCAAATTATCCTTACCTAACCTAACCTAACCTAACGTAACCTAACCTAACCTAACCTAACCTAACGTAACCTAACCTAACCTAACGTAACCTAACCTAACCTAACGTAACCTAACCTAACCTAACCTAACCCAACCTAACCTAACCTAACCTAACCTAACCCAACTCAACCCAACCTAACCTAATCTAACCTAACCTAACCTAACCTAACCTAACAAAACCTAACCTAACCTAACCTAACCTAACGACGGTGTCAAGCGCTTTCACATTAGATATCGCAGTTCCCGACTTTTAATGGTGAAAAACACTGCATCTCACTAATTGACATTGTTTAATGCGGTTTTACGACGGTTCATATCTTAACCTAACCTAACATTCGCACTTGTATCTAAAACCGCTCTATTACACTGTTTTGTTCACAATTACCATATTTGCATAACCTCACAGTTTTTCACCAACTTATTGCAGTACAGAACGTTGTATCTCGCTAAATGACATTGTTCTTTAGGTTTCACGATGCTTGCATGCGCTTTAACGAGAATATCACAATATAGCAGTTTCGCACTTGTAACGGTAGAACACGCAGTATTTGGCTTGTTCATGCCGTTTTGTGTGCTTTCACAACATTTCACCTATCGCAGTTTAATACTCGCTATAAAACAACACTATCTCGTTAGATGACGTCGTTTTCGGTAGTTTCACGACGCTACCTAGCTTAAACTAACCTAACCTAACCTAACCTTCGCACTTCTATCGTTAGAAAACGTTTTACTCGCAACTTTACAATGTTTTCTACAAGATTACGACGGTTTCATGCGCTTTCACATTAGATATCGTAGTTCCCGACTTGTAATGTTGAAAAACACTACATCTCACTAAGTGACATTGTTTAATGCGGTTTTACGACGGTTGTATGTCAACCTAACCTAACATTCGCACTTGTATCTAAAGACGCTCAATTACACTGTTTCGTTCACAATTACGATATTTGCTTGACCTCACAGTTTCTCACCAACTTATTACAGTACAGAACGCTGTATCTCGCTAAATGACATCGTTCTTTAAGGTTTCACGATACTTGCATGCGCTTTACCGAGAATGTCAAAACATAGCAGTTTCGCACTTGTAACGGTACAACACGCAGTATTTGGCTTGTTCATGCCGTTTTGTGTGCTTTCACATTTTACCTATCGCAGTTTCGTACTCGCAATAAAACAACACTATCTCGTTAGATGACGTCGTTTTTGGTGGTTTCCCGACGCTACCTAGCTTAAACTAACATAACTCAACCTAACATAACCTTCGCACTTCTATCGTTAGAAAACGTTTTACTCGCTACTTTACATTGCTTTCTACAACATTACGACGGTTTCAAGCGCTTTCACATTAGATATCGCAGTTCCCAACTTGTAATGGTGAAAAACACTGCATCTCACTAAGTGACATTGTTTATTGCGGTTTTACGACGGTTCATACCTTAACCTAACGTAACCTAACCTAACCTAACCCAACCTAACCTAACATAACCTAACCTAACCTAACCTAACCAAACCTAACCTAACGTAACCTAACCTAACCTAACCTAACCTAACCTAACGACGTTTGCAAGCGCTTTCACATTAGATATCGCAGTTCCCGACTTGTAATGGTGAAAAACACTGCATCTCACTAAGTGACATTGTTTAATGCGGTTTTACGACGGTTCATATCTTAACCTAACCTAACATTCGTACTTGTATTGAAAAACGCTCTATTACACTGTTTCGTTCACAATTACGATATTTGCATAACCTCACAGTTTTTCACCAACTTATTGCAGTACAGAACGCTGTATCTCGCTAAATGACATTGTTCTTTAAGGTTTCACGATGCTTGCATGCGCTTTAACGAGAATATCACAATATAGCAGTTTCGCACTTGTAACGGTAGAACACGCAGTATTTGGCTTGTTCATGCCGTTTTGTGTGCTTTCACAACATTTCACCTATCGCAGTTTAATACTCGCAATAAAACAACACTATCTCATTAGATGACGTCGTTTTTGGTAGTTTCACGACGCTACCTAGCCTAAACTAACCTAATCTAACCTAACCTTCGCACTTCTATCGTTAGAAAACGTTTTACTCGCAACTTTACAATGTTTTCTACAAGATTACGACGGTTTCATGCGCTTTCACATTAGATATCGTAGTTCCCGACTTGTAATGTTGAAAAACACTACATCTTACTAAGTGACATTGTTTAATGCGGTTTTACGATGGTTGATATGTCAACCTAACCTAACATTCGCACTTGTATCTAGAGATGCTCAATTACACTGTTTCGTTCACAATTACGATATTTGCTTGACCTCACAGTTTCTCACCAACTTATTACAGTACAGAACGCTGTATCTCGCTAAATGGCATCGTTCTTTAAGGTTTCACGATACTTGCATGCGCTTTACCGAGAATGTCACAACATAGCAGTTTCGCACTTGTAACGGTACAACACGCAGTATTTGGCTTGTTCATGCCGCTTTGTGTGCTTTCACAACATTTCACCTATTGCAGTTACGTACATGCAATAAAACAACGCTATCTCGTTAGATGACGTTGTTTTTGGTAGTTTCAAGACGCTACCTAGCTTAAACTAACATAACTCAACCTAACATAACCTTCGCACTTCTATCGTTAGAAAACGTTTTACTCGCTACTTTACATTGCTTTCTACAACAATACGACGGTTTCAAGCGCTTTCACAATAGATATCACAGTTCCCAACTTGTAAAGGTGAAAAACACTGCATCTCACTAATTGACATTGTTTAATGAAGTTTTACGACGGTTCATACCTTAACCTAACGTAACTTAACCTAACCTAACCTAACCTTACCTAACCTAACCTAACCTAACCCAACCCAACCCAACCTAACCTAACCTAACCTAACCTAAACTAACCTAACACAACCTAACCTAACCTAACCTAACCCAACCCAACCCAACCCAACCTAACCTAACCTAAGCTAACCTAACCAAACCTAACCTAACTTAACCTAACCTAACGTAACCTAACCTAACCTAACCTATTCTAACGTAACCTAACCTTTCCTGACCTAACCTAACCTAACGTAACCTAACCTAACCTAACCTAACATAACATAACGTAACCTAACCTAACCTAACCTAACCTAACCTAACGTAACCTAACCTAACCTTACCCAACCTAACCCAACCCAACCCAACCCAAACCAACAACACCCAACCCAACCTAACCTAACCTAACCTAACCTTACCTAACCTAACCAAATTATCCTAACCTAACCTAACCTAACCTAACGTAACCTAACCTAACCTAACGTAACCTAACCTAACCTAACGTAACCTAACCTAACCTAACCCAACCTAACATAACCTAACCTAACCTAACCTAACCCAACTCAACCCAACCTAACCTAATCTAACCTAACCTAACCTAACCTAACCTAACAAAACCTAACCTAACCTAACCTAACCTAACCTAACGACGGTTGCAAGCGCTTTCACATTAGATATCGCAGTTCCCGACTTTTAATAGTGAAAAACACTGCATCTCACTAATTGACATTGTTTAATGCGGTTTTACGACGGTTCATATCCTAACTTAACCTAACATTCGCACTTGTATCTAAAAACGCTCTATTACACTGTTTTGTTCACAATTACCATATTTGCATAACCTCACAGTTTTTCACCAACTTATTGCAGTACAGAACGTTGTATCTCGCTAAATGACATTGTTCTTTAAGGTTTCACGATGCTTGCATGCGCTTTAACAAGAATATCACAATATAGCAGTTTCGCACTTGTAACGGTAGAACACGCAGTATTTGGCTTGTTCATGCCGTTTTGTGTGCTTTCACAACATTTCACCTATCGCAGTTTAATACTCGCTATAAAACAACACTATCTCGTTAGATGACGTCGTTTTTAGTAGTTTCACGACGCTACCTAGCTTAAACTAACCTAACCTAACCTAACCTTCGCACTTCTATCGTTAGAAAACGTTTTACTCGCAACTTTACAATGTTTTCTACAAGATTACGACGGTTTCATGCGCTTTCACATTAGATATCGTAGTTCCCGACTTGTAATCTTGAAAAACACTACATCTCACTAAGTGACTGTTTAATGCGGTTTTACGACGGTTGATATGTCAACCTAACCTAACATTCGCACTTGTATCTAAAGACGCTCAATTACACTGTTTCGTTCACAATTACGATATTTGCTTGACCTCACAGTTTCTCACCAACTTATTACAGTACAGAACGCTGTATCTCGCTAAATGACATCGTTTTTTAGGGTTTCACGATACTTGCATGCGCTTTACCGAGAATGTCAAAACATAGCAGTTTCGCACTTGTAACGGTACAACACGCAGTATTTGGCTTGTTCATGCCGTTTTGTGTGCTTTCACATTTTACCTAGCGCAGTTTCGTACTCGCAATAAAACAACACTATCCCGTTAGATGACGTCGTTTTTGGTGGTTTCACGACGCTACCTAGCTTAAACTAACATAACTCAACCTAACATAACCTTCGCACTTCTATCGTTAGAAAACGTTTTACTCGCTACTTTACATTGCTTTCTACAACATTACGACGGTTTCAAGCGCTTTCACATTAGATATCGCAGTTCCCAACTTGTAATGGTGAAAAACACTGCATCTCACTAAGTGACATTGTTTATTGCGGTTTTACGACGGTTCATACCTTAACCTAACGTAACCTAACCTAACCTAACCCAACCTAACCTAACATAACCTAACCTAACCTAACCTAACCAAACCTAACCTAACGTAACCTAACCTAACCTAACCTAACCTAACCTAACGACGTTTGCAAGCGCTTTCACATTAGATATCGCAGTTCCCGACTTGTAATGGTGAAAAACACTGCATCTCACTAAGTGACATTGTTTAATGCGGTTTTACGACGGTTCATATCTTAACCTAACCTAACATTCGTACTTGTATTGAAAAACGCTCTATTACACTGTTTCGTTCACAATTACGATATTTGCATAACCTCACAGTTTTTCACCAACTTATTGCAGTACAGAACGCTGTATCTCGCTAAATGACATTGTTCTTTAAGGTTTCACGATGCTTGCATGCGCTTTAACGAGAATATCACAATATAGCAGTTTCGCACTTGTAACGGTAGAACACGCAGTATTTGGCTTGTTCATGCCGTTTTGTGTGCTTTCACAACATTTCACCTATCGCAGTTTAATACTCGCAATAAAACAACACTATCTCATTAGATGACGTCGTTTTTGGTAGTTTCACGACGCTACCTAGCCTAAACTAACCTAATCTAACCTAACCTTCGCACTTCTATCGTTAGAAAACGTTTTACTCGCAACTTTACAATGTTTTCTACAAGATTACGACGGTTTCATGCGCTTTCACATTAGATATCGTAGTTCCCGACTTGTAATGTTGAAAAACACTACATCTTACTAAGTGACATTGTTTAATGCGGTTTTACGATGGTTGATATGTCAACCTAACCTAACATTCGCACTTGTATCTAGAGATGCTCAATTACACTGTTTCGTTCACAATTACGATATTTGCTTGACCTCACAGTTTCTCACCAACTTATTACAGTACAGAACGCTGTATCTCGCTAAATGACATCGTTCTTTAAGGTTTCACGATACTTGCATGCGCTTTACCGAGAATGTCACAACATAGCAGTTTCGCAGTTGTAACGGTACAACACGCAGTATTTGGCTTGTTCATGCCGTTTTGTGTGCTTTCACAACATTTTACCTATCGCAGTTTCGTACTCGCAATAAACAACACTATCTCGTTAGATGACGTCGTTTTTGGTGGTTTCACGACGCTACCTAGCATAAACTAACATAACTCAACCTAACATAACCTTCGCACTTCTATCGTTAGAAAACGTTTTACTCGCTACTTTACATTGCTTTCTACAACATTACGACGGTTTCAAGCGCTTTCACATTAGATATCGCAGTTCCCAACTTGTAAAGGTGAAAAACACTGCATCTCACTAAGTGACATTGTTTAATGCGGTTTCAGCGCGGTTCATATCTTAACCTAACCTAACCTAACCTAACCTAACCCAACCTAACCTAACCTAACCTAACCTAACCAAACCTAACCTAACCTAACCTAACCTAACCTAACCTAACCTAACCTAACCTAACGACGTTTGCAAGCGCTTTCACATTAGATATCGCAGTTCCCGACTTGTAAAGGTGAAAAACACTGCATCTCACTAAGTGACATTGTTTAATGCGGTTTTACGACGGTTCATATCTTAACCTAACCTAACATTCGTACTTGTATGGAAAAACGCTCTATTACACTGTTTCGTTCACAATTACGATATTTGCATAACCTCACAGTTTTTCACCAACTTATTGCAGTACAGAACGCTGTATCTCGCTAAATGACATCGTTCTTTAAGGTTTCACGATGGTTGCATGCGTTTTAACGAGAATATCACATTATAGCAGTTTCGCACTTGTAACGGTACAACACGCAGTATCTGGCTTGTTCAAGCCGTTTTGTGTGCTTTCACAACATTTCACCTATTGCAGTTACGTACATGCAATAAAACAACGCTATCTCGTTAGATGACGTTGTTTTTGGTAGTTTCAAGACGCTACCTAGCTTAAACTAACATAACTCAACCTAACATAACCTTCGCACTTCTATCGTTAGAAAACGTTTTACTCGCTACTTTACATTGCTTTCTACAACAATACGACGGTTTCAAGCGCTTTCACATTAGATATCACAGTTCCCAACTTGTAAAGGTGAAAAACACTGCATCTCACTAAGTGACATTGTTTAATGCGGTTTTACGACGGTTCATACCTTAACCTAACGTAACCTAACCTAACCTAACCTAACCTTACCTAACCTAACCTAACCTAACCTAACCCAACCCAACCCAACCCAACCTAACCTAACCTAACCTAACCTAAACTAACCTAACCCAACCTAACCTAACCTAACCTAACCCAACCCAACCCAACCCAACCTAACCTAACCTAAGCTAACCTAACCAAACCTAACCTAACTTAACCTAACCTAACGTAACCTAACCTAACCTAACCTATTCTAACGTAACCTAACCTTTCCTGACCTAACCTAACCTAACGTAACCTAACCTAACCTAACCTAACATAACCTAACGTAACCTAACCTAACCTAACGTAACCCAACCTAACCTAACCTAACCTAACCCAACCTAACCCAACCCAACCCAACCCAAACCAACAACACCCAACCCAACCTAACCTAACCTAACCTAACCTTACCTAACCTAACCAAATTATCCTTACCTAACCTAACCTAACCTAACGTAACCTAACCTAACCTAACCTAACCTAACGTAACCTAACCTAACCTAACGTAACCTAACCTAACCTAACGTAACCTAACCTAACCTAACCTAACCCAACCTAACCTAACCTAACCTAACCTAACCCAACTCAACCCAACCTAACCTAATCTAACCTAACCTAACCTAACCTAACAAAACCTAACCTAACCTAACCTAACCTAACGACGGTGTCAAGCGCTTTCACATTAGATATCGCAGTTCCCGACTTTTAATGGTGAAAAACACTGCATCTCACTAATTGACATTGTTTAATGCGGTTTTACGACGGTTCATATCTTAACCTAACCTAACATTCGCACTTGTATCTAAAACCGCTCTATTACACTGTTTTGTTCACAATTACCATATTTGCATAACCTCACAGTTTTTCACCAACTTATTGCAGTACAGAACGTTGTATCTCGCTAAATGACATTGTTCTTTAGGTTTCACGATGCTTGCATGCGCTTTAACGAGAATATCACAATATAGCAGTTTCGCACTTGTAACGGTAGAACACGCAGTATTTGGCTTGTTCATGCCGTTTTGTGTGCTTTCACAACATTTCACCTATCGCAGTTTAATACTCGCTATAAAACAACACTATCTCGTTAGATGACGTCGTTTTCGGTAGTTTCACGACGCTACCTAGCTTAAACTAACCTAACCTAACCTAACCTTCGCACTTCTATCGTTAGAAAACGTTTTACTCGCAACTTTACAATGTTTTCTACAAGATTACGACGGTTTCATGCGCTTTCACATTAGATATCGTAGTTCCCGACTTGTAATGTTGAAAAACACTACATCTCACTAAGTGACATTGTTTAATGCGGTTTTACGACGGTTGATATGTCAACCTAACCTAACATTCGCACTTGTATCAAAAGACGCTCAATTACACTGTTTCGTTCACAATTACGATATTTGCTTGACCTCACAGTTTCTCACCAACTTATTACAGTACAGAACGCTGTATCTCGCTAAATGACATCGTTCTTTAAGGTTTCACGATACTTGCATGCGCTTTACCGAGAATGTCAAAACATAGCAGTTTCGCACTTGTAACGGTACAACACGCAGTATTTGGCTTGTTCATGCCGTTTTGTGTGCTTTCACATTTTACCTATCGCAGTTTCGTACTCGCAATAAAACAACACTATCTCGTTAGATGACGTCGTTTTTGGTGGTTTCCCGACGCTACCTAGCTTAAACTAACATAACTCAACCTAACATAACCTTCGCACTTCTATCGTTAGAAAACGTTTTACTCGCTACTTTACATTGCTTTCTACAACATTACGACGGTTTCAAGCGCTTTCACATTAGATATCGCAGTTCCCAACTTGAAATGGTGAAAAACACTGCATCTCACTAAGTGACATTGTTTAAGGCGGTTTTACGACGGTTCATACCTTAACCTAACGTAACCTAACCTAACCTCACCTAACCTTACCTAACCTAACCTAACCTAACCTAACCCAACCCAACCCAACCTAACCTAACCTAACCTAAACTAACCTAACCCAACCTAACCTAACCTAACCTAACCTAACCCAACCCAACCCAACCCAACCTAACCTAACCTAAGCTAACCTAACCAAACCTAACCAAACCTAACCTAACCTAACTTAACCTAACCTAACGTAACCTAACCTAACCTAACCTATTCTAACGTAACCTAACATTACCTGACATAACCTAACCTAACGTAACCTAACCTAACCTAACCTAACATAACCTAATGTAACCTAACCTAACCTAACCTAACGTAACCTAACCTAACCTAACCCAACCTAACCCAACCCAACCCAACCCAACAACACCCAACCCAACCTAACCTAACCTAACCTAACCTTACCTAACCTAACCAAATTATCCTTACCTAACCTAACCTAACCTAACGTAACCTAACCTAACCTAACCTAACCTAACCCAACCTAACCTAACCTAACCTAACCCAACTCAACCCAACCTAACCTAATCTAACCTAACCTAACCTAACCTAACCTAACAAAACCTAACCTAACCTAACCTAACCTAACGACGGTTGCAAGCGCTTTCACATTAGATATCGCAGTTCCCGACTTTTAATGGTGAAAAACACGGCATCTCACTAATTGACATTGTTTAATGCGGTTTTACGACGGTTCATATCTTAACCTAACCTAACATTCGCACTTGTATCTAAAAACGCTCTATTACACTGTTTTGTTCACAATTACCATATTTGCATAACCTCACAGTTTTTCACCAACTTATTGCAGTACAGAACGTTGTATCTCGCTAAATGACATTGTTCTTTAAGGTTTCACGATGCTTGCATGCGCTTTAACGAGAATATCACAATATAGCAGTTTCGCACTTGTAACGGTAGAACACGCAGTATTTGGCTTGTTCATGCCGTTTTGTGTGCTTTCACAACATTTCACCTATCGCAGTTTAATACTCGCTATAAAACAACACTATCTCGTTAGATGACGTCGTTTTTGGTAGTTTCACGACGCTACCTAGCTTAAACTAACCTAACCTAACCTAACCTTCGCACTTCTATCGTTATAAAACGTTTTACTCGCAACTTTACAATGTTTTCTACAAGATTACGACGGTTTCATGCGCTTTCACATTAGATATCGTAGTTCCGGACTTGTAATGTTGAAAAACACTACATCTCACTAAGTGACATTGTTTACTGCGGTTTTACGACGGTTGATATGTCAACCTAACCTAACACTCGCACTTGTATCTAAAGACGCTCAATTACACTGTTTCGTTCACAATTACGATATTTGCTTGACCTCACAGTTTCTCACCAGCTTATTACAGTACAGAACGCTGTATCTCGCTAAATGACATCGTTCTTTAAGGTTTCACGATACTTGCATGCGCTTTACCGAGAATGTCAAAACATAGCAGTTTCGCACTTGTAAAGGTACAACACGCAGTATTTGGCTTGTTCATGCCGTTTTGTGTGCTTTCACATTTTACCTATCGCAGTTTCGTACTCGCAATAAAACAACACTATCTCGTTAGATGACGTCGTTTTTGGTGGTTTCACGACGCTACCTAGCTTAAACTAACATAACTCAACCTAACATAACCTTCGCACTTCTATCGTTAGAAAACGTTTTACTCGCTACTTTACATTGCTTTCTACAACATTACGACGGTTTCAAGCGCTTTCACATTAGATATCGCAGTTCCCAACTTGTAAAGGTGAAAAACACTGCATCTCACGAAGTGACATTGTTTATTGCGGTTTTACGGCGGTTCATACCTTAACCTAACGTAACCTAACCTAACCTAACCCAACCTAACCTAACATAACCTAACCTAACCTAACCAAACCTAACCTAACGTAACCTAACCTAACCTAACCTAACCTAACCTGACGACGTTTGCAAGCGCTTTCACATTAGATATCGCAGTTCCCGACTTGTAATGGTGAAAAACACTGCATCTCACTAAGTGACATTGTTTAATGCGGTTTTACGACGGTTCATATCTTAACCTAACCTAACATTCGTATTTGTATTGAAAAACGCTCTATTACACTGTTTCGTTCACAATTACGATATTTGCATAACCTCACAGTTTTTCACCAACTTATTGCAGTACAGAACGCTGTATCTCGCTAAATGGCATTGTTCTTTAAGGTTTCACGATGCTTGCATGCGCTTTAACGAGAATATCACAATATAGCAGTTTCGCACTTGTAACGGTAGAACACGCAGTATTTGGCTTGTTCATGCCGTTTTGTGTGCTTTCACAACATTTCACCTATCGCAGTTTAATACTCGCAATAAAACAACACTATCTCTTTAGATGACGTCGTTTTTGGTAGTTTCACGACGCTACCTAGCCTAAACTAACCTAACCTAACCTAACCTAACCTTCGCACTTCTATCGTTAGAAAACGTTTTACTCGCAACTTTACAATGTTTTCTACAAGATTACGATGGTTTCATGCGCTTTCACATTAGATATCGTAGTTCCCGACTTGTAATGTTGAAAAACACTACATCTCACTAAGTGACATTGTTTAATGCGGTTTTACGATGGTTGATATGTCAACCTAACCTAACATTCGCACTCGTATCTGAAGACGCTCAATTACACTGTTTCGTTCACAATTACAATATTTGCTTGACCTCACAGTTTCTCACCAACTTATTACAGTACAGAACGCTGTATCTCGCTAAATGACATCGTTCTTTAAGGTTTCACGATACTTGCATGCGCTTTACTGAGAATGTCACAACATAGCAGTTTCGCACTTGTAACGGTACAACACGCAGTATTTGGCTTGTTCATGCCGTTTTGTGTGCTTTCACAACATTTTACCTATCGCAGTTTCGTACTCGCAATAAACAACACTATCTCGTTAGATGACGTCGTTTTTGGTGGTTTCACGACACTACCTAGCTTAAACTAACATAACTCAACCTAACATAACCTTCGCACTTCTATCGTTAGAAAACGTTTTACTCGCTACTTTACATTGCTTTCTACAACATTACGACGGTTTCAAGCGCTTTCACATTAGATATCGCAGTTCCCAACTTGTAAAGGTGAAAAACACTGCATCTCACTAAGTGACATTGTTTAATGCGGTTTTAGCGCGGTTCATATCTTAACCTAACCTAACCTAACCCAACCTAACCTAACCCAACCTAACCTAACCCAACCTAACCTACATAACCTAACCTAATAACCTAACCAAACCTAACCTAACGTAACCTAACCTAACCTAACCTAACGACGTTTGCAAGCGCTTTCACATTAGATATCGCAGTTCCCGACTTGTAATGGTGAAAAACACTGCATCTCACTAAGTGACATTGTTTAATGCGGTTTTACGACGGTTCATATCTTAACCTAACCTAACATTAGTACTTGTATGGAAAAACGCTCTATTACACTGTTTCGTTCACAATTACGATATTTGCATAACCTCACAGTTTTTCACCAACTTATTGCAGTACAGAACGCTGTATCTCGCTAAATGACATCGTTCTTTAAGGTTTCACGATGCTTGCATGCGCTTTAACAAGAATATCACATTATAGCAGTTTCGCACTTGTAACGGTACAACACGCAGTATCTGGCTTGTTCAAGCCGTTTTGTGTACTTTCACAACATTTCACCTATTGCAGTTACGTACATGCAATAAAACAACACTATCTCGTTAGATGACGTCCTTTTTGGTGGTCTCACGACGCTACATAGCTTAAACTAACATAACTCAAGCTAACCTTCGCACTTCTATCGTTAGAAAACGTTTTACTCGCAACTTTACAATGTTTTCTACAAGATTACGACGGTTTCATGCGCTTTCACATTAGATATCGTAGTTCCCGACTTGTAATGATGAAAAACACTACATCTCACTAAGTGACATTGTTTAATGCGGTTTTACGACGGTTGATATCTCAACCTAACCTAACATTCGCACTTGTATCTAAATACGCTCAATTACACTGTTTCGTTCACAATTACGATATTTGCTTGACCTCACAGTTTCTCACCAACTTATTACAGTTCAGAACGCTGTATCTCGCTAAATGACATCGTTCTTTAAGGTTTCACGATACTTGCATGCGCTTTAACGAGAATATCACATTAAAGCAGTTTCGCACTTGTAACGGCACAAGACGCAGTATCTGGCTAGTTCATGCCATTTTGTGTGCTTTCCCAATATTTCACCTATCGCAGTTTCGTACTCGCAATAAAACAACACTATCTCGTTAGATGACATAGTTTTTGGTGGTTTCACGACGCTACCTAGCTCAAACTAACCAAACCTTCGCACTTCTATCGTTAGAAAACGTTTTATTCACTACTTTACAATGCTTTCTACAAGATTACGACGGTTTCATGCGCTTTCACATTAGATATCGCAAATCCCAACTTGTAAAGGTCAAAAACACTGCATCTCACAAAGTGACATTGTTTATTGCGGTTTTACGACGGTTCATACCTTAACCTAACGTAACCTAACCTAACCTAACCTAACCTTACCTAACCTAACCTAACCTAACCCAACCCAACCCAACCTAACCTAACCTAACCTAACCTAAACTAACCTAACCCAACCTAACCTAACCTAACCTAACCTAACCCAACCCAACCCAACCCAACCTAACCTAACCTAAGCTAACCTAACCAAACCTAACCAAACCTAACCTAACCTAACTTAACCTAACCTAACGTAACCTAACCTAACCTAACCTATTCTAACGTAACCTAACCTTACCTGACCTAACCTAACCTAACGTAACCTAACCTAACCTAACATAACCTAACGTAACCTAACCTAACCTAACCTAACCTAACCTAACGTAACCTAACCTAACCTAACCCAACCTAACCCAACCCAACCCAACCCAACCCAACAACACCCAACCCAACCTAACCTAACCTAACCTAACCTTACCTAACCTAACCTAACCTAACGTAACCTAACCTAACCTAACCTAACGTAACCTAACCTAACCTAACCTAACCTAACCCAACCTAACCTAACCTAACCTAACCCAACTCAACCCAACCTAACCTAATCTAACCTAACCTAACCTAACCTAACCTAACCTAACAAAACCTAACCTAACCTAACCTAACCTAATTTAACCTAACGACGGTTGCAAGCGCTTTCACATTAGATATCGCAGTTCCCGACTTTTAATGGTGAAAAACACTGCATCTCACTAATTGACATTGTTTAATGCGGTTTTACGACGGTTCATATCTTAACCTAACCTAACATTCGCACTTGTATCTAAAAACGCTCTATTGCACTGTTTTGTTCACAATTACCATATTTGCATAACCTCACAGTTTTTCACCAACTTATTGCAGTACAGAACGTTGTATCTCGCTAAATGACATTGTTCTTTAAGGTTTCACGATGCTTGCATGCGCTTTAACGAGAATATCACAATATAGCAGTTTCGCACTTGTAACGGTAGAACACGCAGTATTTGGCTTGTTCATGCCGTTTTGTGTGCTTTCACAACATTTCACCTATCGCAGTTTAATACTCGCTATAAAACAACACTATCTCGTTAGATGACGTCGTTTTTGGTAGTTTCACGACGCTACCTAGCTGAAACTAACCTAACCTAACCTAACCTTCGCACTTCTATCGTTAGAAAACGTTTTACTCGCAACTTTACAATGTTTTCTACAAGATTACGACGGTTTCGAGCGCTTTCACATTAGATATCGTAGTTCCCGACTTGTAATGTTGAAAAACACTACATCTCACTAAGTGACATTGTTTAATGCGGTTTTACGACGGTTGATATGTCAACCTAACCTTACATTCGCACTTGTATCTAAAGACGCTCAATTACACTGTTTCGTTCACAATTACGATATTTGCTTGACCTCACAGTTTCGCACCAACTTATTACAGTACAGAACGCTGTATCTCGCTAAATGACATCGTTCTTTAAGGTTTCACGATACTTGCATGCGCTTTACCGAGAATGTCAAAACATAGCAGTTTCGCACTTGTAACGGTACAACACGCAGTATTTGGCTTGTTCATGCCGTTTTGTGTGCTTTCACATTTTACCTATCGCAGTTTCGTACTCGCAATAAAACAACACTATCTCGTTAGATGACGTCGTTTTTGGTGGTTTCACGACGCTACCTAGCTTAAACTAACATAACTCAACCTAAGATAACCTTCGCACTTCTATCGTTAGAAAACGTTTTACTCGCAACTTTACAATGTTTTCTACAAGATTACGACGGTTTCATGCGTTTTCACATTAGATATCGTAGTTCCCGACTTGTAATGTTGAAAAACACTACATCTCACTAAGTGACATTGTTTAATGCGGTTTTACGATGGTTGATATGTCAACCTAACCTACCATTCGCACTTGTATCTAAAGACGCTCAATTACACTGTTTCGTTCACAATTACGATATTTGCTTGACCTCACAGTTTCTCACCAACTTATTACAGTACAGAACGCTGTATCTCGCTAAATGACATCGTTCTTTAGGTTTCACGATACTTGCATGCGCTTTACCGAGAATGTCACAACATAGCAGTTTCGCACTTGTAACGGTACAACACGCAGTATTTGGCTTGTTCATGCCGTTTTGTGTGCTTTCACAACATTTTACCTATCGCAGTTTCGTACTCGCAATAAACAACACTATCTCGTTGGATGACGTCGTTTTTGGTGGTTTCACGACGCTACCTAGTTCAAACTAACCGAACCTTAGCACTTCTATCGTTAGAAAACGTTTTATTCGCTACTTTACATTGTTTTCTACAAGATTACGACGGTTTCATGCGCTTCACATTAGATATCGCAGTTCCCAACTTGTAAAGGTGAAAAACACTGCATCTCACTAAGTGACATTGTTTATTGCGGTTTTACGACGGTTCATACCTTAACCTAACGTAACCTAACCTAACCTAACCCAACCTAACCTAACATAACCTAACCTAACCTAACCTAACCAAACCTAACCTAACCTAACCTAACCTTACCTAACCTAACCAAATTATCCTTACCTAACCTAACCTAACCTAACGTAACCTAACCTAACCTAACCTAACGTAACCTAACCTAACCTAACGTAACCTAACCTAACCTAACCTAACCTAACCCAACCTAACCTAACCTAACCTAACCTAACCCAACTCAACCCAACCTAACCTAATCTAACCTAACCTAACCTAACCTAACCTAACCTAACTTAACCTAACGACGGTTGCAAGCGCTTTCACATTAGATATCGCAGTTCCCGACTTTTAATGGTGAAAAACACTGCATCTCACTAATTGACATTGTTTAATGCGGTTTTACGACGGTTCATATCTTAACCTAACATTCGCACTTGTATCTAAAAACGCTCTATTACACTGTTTTGTTCACAATTACCATATTTGCATAACCTCACAGTTTTTCACCAACTTATTGCAGTACAGAACGTTGTATCTCGCTAAATGACATTGTTCTTTAAGGTTTCACGATGCTTGCATGCGCTTTAACAAGAATATCACAATATAGCAGTTTCGCACTTGTAACGGTAGAACACGCAGTATTTGGCTTGTTCATGCCGTTTTGTGTGCTTTCACAACATTTCACCTATCGCAGTTTTGTACTCGCAATAAAACAACACTATCTCGTTAGATGACGTCGTTTTTGGTGGTTTCACGACGCTACCTAGCTTAAACTAACATAACTCAACCTAACATAACCTTCGCACTTCTATCGTTAGAAAACGTTTTACTCGCTACTTTACATTGCTTTCTACAACATTACGACGGTTTCAAGCGCTTTCACATTAGATATCGCAGTTCCCAACTTGTAATGGTGAAAAACACTGCATCTCACTAAGTGACATTGTTTATTGCGGTTTTACGACGGTTCATACCTTAACCTAACGTAACCTAACCTAACCTAACCCAACCTAACCTAACATAACCTAACCTAACCTAACCTAACCAAACCTAACCTAACGTAACCTAACCTAACCTAACCTAACCTAACCTAACGACGTTTGCAAGCGCTTTCACATTAGATATCGCAGTTCCCGACTTGTAATGGTGAAAAACACAGCATCTCACTAAGTGACATTGTTTAATGCGGTTTTACGACGGTTCATATCTTAACCTAACCTAACATTCGTACTTGTATTGAAAAACGCTCTATTACACTGTTTCGTTCACAATTACGATATTTGCGTAACCTCGCAGTTTTTCACCAACTTATTGCAGTACAGAACGCTGTATCTCGCTAAATGACATTGTTCTTTAAGGTTTCACGATACTTGCATGCGCTTTACCGAGAATGTCACAACATAGCAGTTTCGCACTTGTAACGGTACAACACGCAGTATTTGGCTTGTTCATGCCGTTTTGTGTGCTTTCACAACATTTTACCTATCGCAGTTTTGTACTCGCAATAAACAACACTATCTCGTTAGATGACGTCGTTTTTGGTGGTTTCACGACGCTACCTAGCTTAAACTAACATAACTCAACCTAACCTTCGCACTTCTATCGTTAGAAAACGTTTTACTCGCTACTTTACATTGCTTTCTACAACATTACGACGGTTTCAAGCGCTTTCACATTAGATATCGCAGTTCCCAACTTGTAAAGGTGAAAAACACTGCATCTCACTAAGTGACATTGTTTAATGCGGTTTTAGCGCGGTTCATACCTTAACCTAACGTAACCTAACCTAACCTAACCTAACCTTACCTAACCTAACCTAACCTAACCCAACCCAACCCAACCCAACCTAACCTAACCTAACCTAAACTAACCTAACCCAACCTAACCTAACCTAACCTAACCCAACCCAACCCAACCCAACCTAACCTAACCTAAGCTAACCTAACCAAACCTAACCTAACCTAACCTAACCTAACGTAACCTAACCTAACCTAACCTATTCTAACGTAACCTAACCTTTCCTGACCTAACCTAACCTAACGTAACCTAACCTAACCTAACCTAACCTAACATAACCTAACGTAAACTAACCTAACCTAACCTAACCTAACCTAACGTAACCTAACCTAACCTAACCCAACCTAACCCAACCCAACCCAACCCAAACCAACAACACCCAACCCAACCTAACCTAACCTAACCTAACCTAACCTACCCTAACCTAACCTAACCCAACCTAACCTAACCTAACCTAACCTAACCCAACTCAACCCAACCTAACCTAATCTAACCTAACCTAACCTAACCTAACCTAACAAAACCTAACCAAACCTAACCTAACCTAACCTAACGACGGTTGCAAGCGCTTTCACGTTAGATATCGCAGTTCCCGACTTTTAATGGTGAAAAACACTGCATCTCACTAATTGACATTGTTTAATGCGGTTTTACGACGGTTCATATCTTAACCTAACCTAACATTCGCACTTGTATCTAAAACCGCTCTATTACACTGTTTTGTTCACAATTACCATATTTGCATAACCTCACAGTTTTTCACCAACTTATTGCAGTACAGAACGTTGTATCTCGCTAAATGACATTGTTCTTTAAGGTTTCACGATGCTTGCATGCGCTTTAACGAGAATATCACAATATAGCAGTTTCGCACTTGTAACGGTAGAACACGCAGTATTTGGCTTGTTCATGCCGTTTTGTGTGCTTTCACAACATTTCACCTATCGCAGTTTAATACTCGCCATAAAACAACACTATCTCGTTAGATGACGTCGTTTTTGGTGGTTTCACGACGCTACCTAGCTTAAACTAACATAACTCAACCTAACCTTCGCACTTCTATCGTTAGAAAACGTTTTACTCGCTACTTTACATTGCTTTCTACAACATTACGACGGTTTCAAGCGCTTTCACATTAGATATCGCAGTTCCCAACTTTTAAAGGTGAAAAACACTGCATCTCACTAAGTGACATTGTTTATTGCGGTTTTACAACGGTTCATACCTTAACCTAACGTAACCTAACCTAACCTAACCCAACCTAACCTAACATAACCTAACCTAACCTAACCTAACCTAACCAAACCTAACCTAACGTAACCTAACCTAACCTAACCTAACCTAACCTAACGACGTTTGCAAGCGCTTTCACATTAGATATCGCAGTTCCCGACTTGTAATGGTGAAAAACACTGCATCTCAATAAGTGACATTGTTTAATGCGGTTTTACGACGGTTCATATCTTAACCTAACCTAACATTCGTACTTGTATTGAAAAACGCTCTATTACACTGTTTCGTTCACAATTACGATATTTGCATAACCTCACAGTTTTTCACCAACTTATTGCAGTACAGAACGCTGTATCTCGCTAAATGACATCGTTCTTTAAGGTTTCACGATGCTTGCATGCGCTTTAACGAGAATATCACATTATAGCAGTTTCGCACTTGTAACGGTACAACACGCAGTATCTGGCTTGTTCAAGCCGTTTTGTGTACTTTCACAACATTTCACCTATTGCAGTTTCGTACATGCAATAAAACAACACTATCTCGTTAGATGACGTCCTTTTTGGTGGTCTCACGACGCTACATAGCTTAAACTAACATAACTCAAGCTAACCTTCGCACTTCTATCGTTAGAAAACGTTTTACTCGCAACTTTACAATGTTTTCTACAAGATTACGACGGTTTCATGCGCTTTCACATTAGATATCGTAGTTCCCGACTTGTAATGTTGAAAAACACTACATCTCACTAAGTGACATTGTTTAATGCGGTTTTACGACGGTGTATATCTCAACCTAACCTAACATTCGCACTTGCATTAAAAACGCTCTATTACACTGTTTCGTTCACAATTAGGATATTTGCATAACCTCACAGTTTTTCACCAACTTATTGCAGTACAGAACGCTGTATCTCGCTAAATGACATCGTTCTTTAAGGTTTCACGATGCTTGCATGAGCTTTAACGAGAATATCACAACATAGCAGTTTCGCACTTGTAACGGTACAACACGCAGTATTTGGCTTGTTCATGCCGTTTTGTGTGCTATCACAACATTTCACCTATCGCAGTTTCGTACTCGCAATAAAACAACACTATCTCGTTAGATGACGTTGTTTTTGGTAGTTTCACGACGCTACCTAGCTTAAACTAACATAACTCAACCTAACATAACCTTCGCACTTCTATCGTTAGAAAACGTTTTACTCGCTACTTTACATTGCTTTCTACAACATTACGACGGTTTCAAGCGCTTTCACTATAGATATCACAGTTCCCAACTTGTAAATGTGAAAAACACTGCATCTCACTAAGTGACATTGTTTAATGCGGTTTTACGACGGTTCATACCTTAACCTAACGTAACCTAACCTAACCTAACCTTACCTAACCTAACCTAACCTAACCTAACCCAACCCAACCCAACCTAACCTAACCTAACCTAACCTAAACTAACCTAACCCAACCTAACCTAACCTAACCTAACCTAACCCAACCCAACCCAACCTAACCTAACCTAAGCTAACCTAACCAAACCTAACCTAACCTAACTTAACCTAACCTAACGTAACCTAACCTAACCTATTCTAACGTAACCTAACCTTACCTGACCTAACCTAACCTAACGTAACCTAACCTAACCTAACATAACCTAACGTAACCTAACCTAACCTAATTTAACGTAACCTAACCTAACCTAACCCAACCTAACCCAACCCAACCCAACAACACCCAACCCAACAACACCCAACCCAACCTAACCTAACCTAACCTTACCTAACCTAACCAAATTATCCTTACCTAACCTAACCTAACCTAACGTAACCTAACCTAACCTAACCTAACGTAACCTAACCTAACCTAACCTAACCTAACCTAACCCAACCTAACCTAACCTAACCTAACCTAACCCAACTCAACCCAACCTAACCTAATCTAACCTAACCTAACCTAACCTAACCTAACAAAACCTAACCTAACCTAACCTAACCTAACGACGTTTGCAAGCGCTTTCACATTATATATCGCAGTTCCCGACTTGTAATGGTGAAAAACACTGCATCTCACTAAGTGACATTGTTTAATGCGGTTTTACGACGGTTCATATCTTAACCTAACCTAACATTCGTACTTGTATTGAAAAACGCTCTATTACACTGTTTCGTTCACAATTACGATATTTGCATAACCTCAACGTTGTGCACCAACTTATTGCAGTACAGAACGCTGTATCTCGCTAAATGACATTGTTCTTTAGGGTTTCACGATGCTTGCATGCGCTTTAACGAGAATATCACAATATAGCAGTTTCGCACTTGTAACGGTAGAACACGCAGTATTTGGCTTGTTCATGCCGTTTTGTGTGCATTCACATTTCACCTATCGCAGTTTAATACTCGCAATAAAACAACACTATCTCGTTAGATGACGTCGTTTTTGGTGGTTTCACGACGCTACCTAGCTTAAACTAACGTAACTCAACCTAACATAACCTTCGCACTTCTATCGTTAGAAAACGTTTTACTCGCTACTTTACATTGCTTTCTGGAACATTACGACGGTTTCAAGCGCTTTCACATTAGATATCGCAGTTCCCAACTTGTAAAGGTGAAAAACACTGCATCTCACTAAGTGACATTGTTTAATGCGGTTTTACGACGGTTCATACCTTAACCTAACGTAACCTAACCTAACCTAACCCAACCTAACCTAACATAACCTAACCTAACCTAACCTAACCAAACCTAACCTAACGTAACCTAACCTAACCTAACCTAACCTAACCTAACGACGTTTGCAAGCGCTTTCACATTAGATATCGCAGTTGCCGACTTGTAATGGTGAAAAACACTGCATCTCACTTAGTGACATTGTTTAATGCGGTTTTACGACGGTTCATATCTTAACCTAACCTAACATTCGTACTTGTATTGAAAAACGCTCTATTACACTGTCTCGTTCACAATTACGATATTTGCATAGCCTCACAGTTTTTCACCAACTTATTGCAGTACAGAACGCTGTATCTCGCTAAATGACATTGTTCTTTAAGGTTTCACGATGCTTGCATGCGCTTTAACGAGAATATCACAATAAAGCAGTTTCGCACTTGTAACGGCACAAGACGCAGTATCTGGCTAGTTCATGCCATTTTGTGTGCTTTCCCAATATTTCACCTATCGCAGTTTCGTACTCGCAATAACACAACACTGTCTCGTTAGATGACATCGTTTTTGGTGGTTTCACGACGCTACCTAGCTCAAACTAACCGAACCTTCGCACTTCTATCGTTAGAAAACGTTTTATTCGCTACTTTACAATGTTTTCTACAAGATTACGACGGTTTCATGCGCTTTCACATTAGATATCGCAGTTCCCGACTTGTAATGGTGAAAAACACAGCATCTCACTAAGTGACATTGTTTAATGCGGTTTTAGCGCGGTTCATATCTTAACCTAACCTAACCTTACCTAACCCGACCTAACCTAACCTACCCTAACCAATCCTTACCTAACATACCCTAACCTGACCTAACCTAACCTAACCTAACCAAACCTAACCTAACCTAACCTAACCTAACGACGGTTTCATGCGCTTTCACATTAGATATCGCAGTTCCCGACTTGTAATGGTGAAAAACACAGCATCTCACTAAGTGACATTGTTTAATGCGGTTTTAGCGCGGTTCATATCTTAACCTAACCTAACCTTACCTAACCCAACCTAACCTAACCTAACCTAACCAAACCTTACCTAACATCCCTAACCTAACCTAACCTAACCTAACCTAACCAAACCTAACCTAACCTAACCTAACGTAACCTAACCTAACCTAACCTAACGACGTTTGCAAGCGCTTTCACATTAGATATCGCAGTTCCCGACTTGTAATGGTGAAAAACACTGCATCTCACTAAGTGACATTGTTTAATGCGGTTTTACGACGGTTCATATCTTAACCTAACCTAACATTCGCACTTCCATTAAAAACGCTCTATTACACTGTTTCGTTCACAATTAGGATATTTGCATAACCTCACAGTTTTTCACCAACTTATTGCAGTACAGAACGCTGTATCTCGCTAAATGACATCGTTCTTTAAGGTTTCACGATGCTTGCATGCGCTTTAACGAGAATATCACAACATAGCAGTTTCGCACTTGTAACGGTACAACACGCAGTATTTGGCTTGTTCATGCCGTTTTGTGTGCTTTCACAACATTTCACCTATCGCAGTTTCGTACTCGCAATAAAACAACACTATCTCGTTAGATGACGTTGTTTTGGTAGTTTCACGACGCTACCTAGCTTAAACTAACATAACTCAACCTAACATAACCTTCGCACTTCTATCGTTAGAAAACGTTTTACTCGCTACTTTACATTGCTTTCTACAACATTACGACGGTTTCAAGCGCTTTCACATTACATATCACAGTTCCCAACTTGTAAAGGTGAAAAACACTGCATCTCACTAAGTGACATTGTTTAATGCGGTTTTACGACGGTTCATACCTTAACCTAACGTAACCTAACCTAACCTAACCTAACCCAACCCAACCCAACCTAACCTAACCTAACCTAACCTAAACTAACCTAACCCAACCTAACCTAACCTAACCTAACCCAACCCAACCCAACCCAACCTAACCTAACCTAAGCTAACCTAACCAAACCTAACCAAACCTAACCTAACCTAACTTAACCTAACCTAACGTAACCTAACCTAACCTAACCTATTCTAACGTAACCTAACCTTACCTGACCTAACCTAACCTAACGTAACCTAACCTAACCTAACATAACCTAACGTAACCTAACCTAACCTAACCTAACCTAACGTAACCTAACCTAACCTAACCCAACCTAACCCAACCCAACCCAACCCAACAACACCCAACCCAACAACACCCAGCCCAACCTAACCTAACCTAACCTTACCTAACCTAACCAAATTATCCTTACCTAACCTAACCTAACCTAACGTAACCTAACCTAACCTAACCTAACCTAACGTAACCTAACCTAACCTAACCTAACCTAACCTAACCCAACCTAACCTAACCTAACCTAACCCAACTCAACCCAACCTAACCTAATCTAACCTAACCTAACCTAACCTAACAAAACCTAACCTAACCTAACCTAACAACGGCTGCAAGCGCTTTCACATTAGATATCGCAGTTGCCGACTTTTAATGGTGAAAAACACTGCATCTCACTAATTGACATTGTTTAATGCGGTTTTACGACGGTTCATATCTTAACCTAACCTAACATTCGCACTTGTATCTAAAAACACATTATTACACTGTTTTGTTCACAATTACGATATTTGCATAACCTCACGGTTTTTCACCAACTTATTGCAGTACAGAACGTTGTATCTCGCTAAATGACATATTTCTTTAAGGTTTCATGATGCTTGCATGCGCTTTAACGAGAATATCATAATATAGCAGTTTCGCACTTGTAACGGTAGAACACGCAGTATTTGGCTTGTTCATGCCGTTTTGTGTGCTTTCACAACATTTCACCTATCGCAGTTTAATACTCGCTATAAAACAACACTATCTCGTTAGATGACGTCGTTTTTGGTAGTTTCACGACGCTACCTAGCTTAAAGTAACCTAACCTAACCTTACCTTCGCACTTCTATCGTTAGAAAACGTTTTACTCGCAACTTTACAATGTTTTCTACAAGATTACGACGGTTTCATGCGCTTTCACATTAGATATCGTAGTTCCCGACTTGTAATGTTGGAAAACACTACATCTCACTAAGTGACATTGTTTAATGCGGTTTTACGACGGTTGATATGTCAACCTAACCTAACATTCGCACTTGTATCTAAAGACGCTCAATTACACTGTTTCGTTCACAATTACGATATTTGCTTGACCTCACAGTTTCTCACCAACTTATTACAGTACAGAACGCTGTATCTCGCTAAATGACATCGTTCTTTAAGGTTTCACGATACTTGCATGCGCTTTACCGAGAATGTCAAAACAGCAGTTTCGCACTTGTAACGGTACAACACGCAGTATTTGGCTTGTTCATGCCGTTTTGTGTGCTTTCACAACATTTTACCTATCGCAGTTTCGTACTCGCAATAAAACAACACTATCTCGTTAGATGACGTCGTTTTTGGTGGTTTCACGACGCTACCTAGCTTAAACTAACATAACCTAACATAAGCTTCGCACTTCTATCGTTAGAAAACGTTTTACTCGCTACTTTACATTGCTTTCTGCAACATTACGACGGTTTCAAGCGCTTTCACATTAGATATCGCAGTTCCCAACTTGTAAAGGTGAAAAACACTGCATCTCACTAAGTGACATTGTTTATTGCGGTTTTACGACGGTTCATACCTTAACCTAACGTAACCTAACCTAACCTAACCTAACCTAACCTAACCTAACCTAACCAAACCTAACCTAACGTAACCTAACCTAACCTAACCTAACCTAACCTAACCTAACCTAACGACGTTTGCAAGCGCTTTCACATTAGATATCGCAGTTCCCGACTTGTAATGGTGAAAAACACTGCATCTCACTAAGTGACATTGTTTAGTGCGGTTTTACGACGGTTCATATCTTAACCTAACCTAACATTCGTACTTGTATTGAAAAACGCTCTATTACACTGTTTCGTTCACAATTACGATATTTGCATAACCTCACAGTTTTTCACCAACTTATTGCAGTACAGAACGCTGTATCTCGCTAAATGACATTGTTCTTTAAGGTTTCACGATGCTTGCATGCGCTTTAACGAGAATATCACAATATAGCAGTTTCGCACTTGTAACGGTAGAACACGCAGTATTTGGCTTGTTCATGCCGTTTTGTGTACTTTCACAACATTTCACCTATTGCAGTTTCGTACATGCAATAAAACAACACTATCTCGTTAGATGACGTCCTTTTTGGTGGTCTCACGACGCTACATAGCTTAAACTAACATAACTCAAGTTAACCTTCGCACTTCTATCGTTAGAAAACGTTTTACTCGCAACTTTACAATGTTTTCTACAAGACTACGACGGTTTCATGCGCTTTCACATTAGATATCGTAGTTCCCGACTTGTAATGTTGAAAAACACTACATCTCACTAAGTGACATTGTTTAATGCGGTTTTACGATGGTTGATATGTCAACCTAACCTAACATTCGTACTTGTATTGAAAAACGCTCTATTACACTGTTTCGTTCACAATTACGATATTTGCATAACCTCACAGTTTTTCACCAACTTATTGCAGTACAGAACGCTGTATCTCGCTAAATGACATCGTTCTTTAAGGTTTCACGATGCTTGCATGCGCTTTAACGAGAATATCACATTATAGCAGTTTCGCACTTGTAACGGTACAACACGCAGTATCTGGCTTGTTCAAGCCGTTTTGTGTACTTTCACAACATTTCACCTATTGCAGTTTCGTACATGCAATAAAACAACACTATCTCGTTAGATGACGTCCTTTTTGGTGGTCTCACGACGCTACATAGCTTAAACTAACATAACTCAAGCTAACCTTCGCACTTCTATCGTTAGAAAACGTTTTACTCGCAACTTTACAATGTTTTCTACAAGATTACGACGGTTTCATGCGCTTTCACATTAGATATCGTAGTTCCCGACTTGTAATGTTGAAAAACACTACATCTCACTAAGTGACATTGTTTAATGCGGTTTTACGACGGTTGATATCTCAACCTAACCTAACATTCGCACTTGTATGTAAATACGCTCAATTACACTGTTTCGTTCACAATTACGATATTTGCTTGACCTCACAGTTTCTCACCAACTTATTACAGTACAGAACGCTGTATCTCGCTAAATGACATCGTTCTTTAAGGTTTCACGATACTTCCATGCGCTTTAACGAGAATATCACAATAAAGCAGTTTCGCACTTGTAACGGCACAAGACGCAGTATCTGGCTAGTTCATGCCATTTTGTGTGCTTTCCCAATATTTCACCTATCGCAGTTTCGTACTCGCAATAAAACAACACTATCTCGTTAGATGACATCGTTTTTGGTGGCTTCACGACGCTACCTAGCTCAAACTAACCGAACCTTCGCACTTCTATCGTTAGAAAACGTTTTATTCGCTACTTTACAATGTTTTCTACAAGATTACGACGGTTTCATGCGCTTTCACATTAGATATCGCAGTTCCCGACTTTTAATGGTGAAAAACACAGCATCTCACTAAGTGACATTGTTTAATGCGGTTTTAGCGCGGTTCATATCTTAACTTAACCTAACCTTACCTAACCCAACCTAACCTAACCTAACCTAACCAAACCTTACCTAACATCCCTAACCTAACCTAACCTAACCTAACCAAACCTAACCTAACCTAACCTAACCTAACTCAACCCAACCCAACCTAACCTAACCTAACCTAAACTAACCTAACCCAACCTAACCTAACCTAACCTAACCTAACCCAACTCAACCCAACCTAACCTAATCTAACCTAACCTAACCAAACCTAACCTGACCTAACCTAACCTAACCTAACCTAACCTAACCTAACCTAACGACGGTTGCAAGCGCTTTCACATTAGATATCGCAGTTCCCCACTTTTAATGGAGAAAAACACTGCATCTCACTAATTGACATTGTTTAATGCGGTTTTACGACGGTTCATATCTTAACCTAACCTAACATTCGCACTTGCACAAAAAAACGCTCTATTACACTGTTTCGTTCACAATTAGGATATTTGCATAACCTCACAGTTTTTCACCAACTTATTGCAGTACAGAACGCTGTATCTCGCTAAATGACATCGTTCTTTAAGGTTTCACGATGCTTGCATGCGCTTTAACGAGAATATCACAACATAGCAGTTTCGCACTTGTAACGGTACAACACGCAGTATTTGGCTTGTTCATGCCGTTTTGTGTGCTTTCACAACATTTCACCTATCGCAGTTTTGTACTCGCGATAAAACAACACTATCTCGTTAGATGACATCGTTTTTGGTGGCTTCACGACGCTACCTAGCTCAAACTAACCGAACCTTCGCACTTCTATCGTTAGAAAACGTTTTATTCGCTACTTTACAATGTTTTCTACAAGATTACGACGGTTTCATGCGCTTTCACATTAGATATCGCAGTTCCCGACTTTTAATGGTGAAAAACACAGCATCTCACTAAGTGACATTGTTTAATGCGGTTTTAGCGCGGTTCATATCTTAACCTAACCTAACCTTACCTAACCCAACCTAACCTAACCTAACCTAACCAAACCTTACCTAACATCCCTAACCTAACCTAACCTAACCTAACCAAACCTAACCTAACCTAACCTAACCTAACTCAACCCAACCCAACCTAACCTAACCTAACCTAACCTAAACTAACCTAACCCAACCTAACCTAACCTAACCTAACCTAACCCAACTCAACCCAACCTAACCTAATCTAACCTAACCTAACCAAACCTAACCTGACCTAACCTAACCTAACCTAACCTAACCTAACGACGGTTGCAAGCGCTTTCACATTAGATATCGCAGTTCCCCACTTTTAATGGTGAAAAACACTGCATCTCACTAATTGACATTGTTTAATGCGGTTTTACGACGGTTCATATCTTAACCTAACCTAACATTCGCACTTGCACAAAAAAACGCTCTATTACACTGTTTCGTTCACAATTAGGATATTTGCATAACCTCACAGTTTTTCACCAACTCATTGCAGTACAGAACGATGTATCTCGCTAAATGACATCGTTCTTTAAGGTTTCACGATGCTTGCATGCGCTTTAACGAGAATATCACAACATAGCAGTTTCGCACTTGTAACGGTACAACACGCAGTATTTGGCTTGTTCATGCCGTTTTGTGTGCTTTCACAACATTTCACCTATCGCAGTTTTGTACTCGCAATAAAACAACACTATCTCGTTAGATGACGTTGTTTTTGGTAGTTTCACGACGCTACCTAGCTTAAACTAACATAACTCAACCTAACATAACCTTCGCACTTCTATCGTTAGAAAACGTTTTACTCGCTACTTTACATTGCTTTCTACAACATTACGACGGTTTCAAGCGCTTTCACATTAGATATCACAGTTCCCAACTTGTAAAGGTGAAAAACACTGCATCTCACTAAGTGACATTGTTAATTGCGGTTTTACGACGGTTCATACCTTAACCTAACGTAACCTAACCTAACCTAACCTTACCAAACCTAACCTAACCTAACCTAACCCAACCCAACCCAACCTAACCTAACCTAACCTAACCTAAACTAACCTAACCCAACCTAACCTAACCTAACCTAACCTAACCCAACCCAACCCAACCCAACCTAACCTAACCTAAGCTAACCAAACCAAACCTAACCTAACCTAACCTAACCTAACTTAACCTAACCTAACGTAACCTAACCTAACCTAACCTATTGTAACGTAACCTAACCTTACCTAACGTAACCTAACCTAACCTAACATAACATAACGTAACCTAACCTAACCTAACCTAACGTAACCTAACCTAACCTAACCCAGCCTAACCCAACCCAACCCAACCCAACAACACCCAACCCAACAACACCCAACCCAACCTAACCTAACCTAACCTTACCTAACCTAACCAAATTATCCTTACCTAACCTAACCTAACCTAACCTAACCTAACGTAACCTAACCTAACCTAACCTAACCTAACCCAACCTAACCTAACCTAACCTAACCCAACTCAACCCAACCTAACCTAATCTAACCTAACCTAACCTAACCTAACCTAACAAAACCTAACCTAACCTAACCTAACGACGGTTGCAAGCGCTTTCACATTAGATATCGCAGTTCCCGACTTTTAATGGTGAAAAACACTGCATCTCACTAAGTGACATTGTTTAGTGCGGTTTTACGACGGTTCATATCTTAACCTAACCTAACATTCGTACTTGTATTGAAAAACGCTCTATTACACTGTTTCGTTCACAATTAGGATATTTGCATAACCTCACAGTTTTTCACCAACTTATTGCAGTACAGAACGCTGTATCTCGCTAAATGACATCGTTCTTTAAGGTTTCACGATGCTTGCATGCGCTTTAACGAGAATATCACAACATAGCAGTTTCGCACTTGTAACGGTACAACACGCAGTATTTGGCTTGTTCATGCCGTTTTGTGTGCTTTCACAACATTTCACCTATCGCAGTTTAATACTCGCAATAAAACAACACTATCTCGTTAGATGACGTTGTTTTTGTTAGTTTCACGACGCTACCTAGCTTAAACTAACATAACTCAACCTAACATAACCTTCGCACTTCTATCGTTAGAAAACGTTTTACTCGCTACTTTACATTGCTTTCTACAACATTACGACGGTTTCAAGCGCTTTCACATTAGATATCACAGTTCCCAACTTGTAAAGGTGAAAAACACTGCATCTCACTAAGTGACATTGTTAATTGCGGTTTTACGACGGTTCATACCTTAACCTAACGTAACCTAACCTAACCTAACCTTACCAAACCTAACCTAACCTAACCTAACCCAACCCAACCCAACCTAACCTAACCTAACCTAACCTAAACTAACCTAACCCAACCTAACCTAACCTAACCTAACCTAACCCAACCCAACCCAACCCAACCTAACCTAACCTAAGCTAACCAAACCAAACCTAACCAAACCTAACCTAACCTAACTTAACCTAACCTAACGTAACCTAACCTAACCTAACCTATTGTAACGTAACCTAACCTTACCTAACGTAACCTAACCTAACCTAACATAACATAACGTAACCTAACCTAACCTAACCTAACGTAACCTAACCTAACCTAACCCAGCCTAACCCAACCCAACCCAACAACACCCAACCCAACAACACCCAACCCAACCTAACCTAACCTAACCTTACCTAACCTAACCAAATTATCCTTACCTAACCTAACCTAACCTAACCTAACGTAACCTAACCTAACCTAACCTAACCTAACCCAACCTAACCTAACCTAACCTAACCCAACTCAACCCAACCTAACCTAATCTAACCTAACCTAACCTAACCTAACAAAACCTAACCTAACCTAACCTAACGACGGTTGCAAGCGCTTTCACATTAGATATCGCAGTTCCCGACTTTTAATGATGAAAAACACTGCATCTCACTAAGTGACATTGTTTAGTGCGGTTTTACGACGGTTCATATCTTAACCTAACCTAACATTCGTACTTGTATTGAAAAACGCTCTATTACACTGTTTCGTTCACAATTACGATATTTGCATAACCTCACAGTTTTTCACCAACTTATTGCAGTACAGAACGCTGTATCTCGCTAAATGACATTGTTCTTTAAGGTTTCACGATGCTTGCATGCGCTTTAACGAGAATATCACAATATAGCAGTTTCGCACTTGTAACGGTAGAACACGCAGTATTTGGCTTGTTCATGCCGTTTTGTGTGCTTTCACATTTCACCTATCGCAGTTTAATACTCGCAATAAAACAACACTATCTCTTTAGATGACGTCGTTTTTGGTAGTTTCACGACGCTACCTAGCCTAAACTAACCTAACCTAACCTTCGCACTTCTATCGTTAGAAAACGTTTTACTCGCAACTTTACAATGTTTTCTACAAGATTACGATGGTTTCATGCGCTTTCACATTAGATATCGTAGTTCCCGACTTGTAATGTTGAAAAACACTACATCTCACTAAGTGACATTGTTTAATGCGGTTTTACGATGGTTGATATGTCAACCTAACCTAACATTCGCACTTGTATCTAAAGACGCTCAATTACACTGTTTCGTTCACAATTACGATATTTGCTTGACCTCACAGTTTCTCACCAACTTATTACAGTACAGAACGCTGTATCTCGCTAAATGACATCGTTCTTTAAGGTTTCACGATACTTGCATGCGCTTTACCGAGAATGTCACAACATAGCAGTTTCGCACTTGTAACGGTACAACACGCAGTATCTGGCTTGTTCAAGCCGTTTTGTGTACTTTCACAACATTTCACCTATCGCAGTTTCGTACTCGCAATAAAACAACACTATCTCGTTAGATGACATCGTTTTTGGTGGCTTCACGACGCTACCTAGCTCAAACTAACCGAACCTTCGCACTTCTATCGTTAGAAAACGTTTTATTCGCTACTTTACAATGTTTTCTACAAGATTACGACGGTTTCATGCGCTTTCACATTAGATATCGCAGTTCCCGACTTTTAATGGTGAAAAACACAGCATCTCACTAAGTGACATTGTTTAATGCGGTTTTAGCGCGGTTCATATCTTAACTTAACCTAACCTTACCTAACCCAACCTAACCTAACCTAACCTAACCAAACCTTACCTAACATCCCTAACCTAACCTAACCTAACCTAACCAAACCTAACCTAACCTAACCTAACCTAACTCAACCCAACCCAACCTAACCTAACCTAACCTAAACTAACCTAACCCAACCTAACCTAACCTAACCTAACCTAACCCAACTCAACCCAACCTAACCTAATCTAACCTAACCTAACCAAACCTAACCTGACCTAACCTAACCTAACCTAACCTAACCTAACCTAACGACGGTTGCAAGCGCTTTCACATTAGATATCGCAGTTCCCCACTTTTAATGGAGAAAAACACTGCATCTCACTAATTGACATTGTTTAATGCGGTTTTACGACGGTTCATATCTTAACCTAACCTAACATTCGCACTTGCACAAAAAAACGCTCTATTACACTGTTTCGTTCACAATTAGGATATTTGCATAACCTCACAGTTTTTCACCAACTTATTGCAGTACAGAACGCTGTATCTCGCTAAATGACATCGTTCTTTAAGGTTTCACGATGCTTGCATGCGCTTTAACGAGAATATCACAACATAGCAGTTTCGCACTTGTAACGGTACAACACGCAGTATTTGGCTTGTTCATGCCGTTTTGTGTGCTTTCACAACATTTCACCTATCGCAGTTTTGTACTCGCGATAAAACAACACTATCTCGTTAGATGACATCGTTTTTGGTGGCTTCACGACGCTACCTAGCTCAAACTAACCGAACCTTCGCACTTCTATCGTTAGAAAACGTTTTATTCGCTACTTTACAATGTTTTCTACAAGATTACGACGGTTTCATGCGCTTTCACATTAGATATCGCAGTTCCCGACTTTTAATGGTGAAAAACACAGCATCTCACTAAGTGACATTGTTTAATGCGGTTTTAGCGCGGTTCATATCTTAACCTAACCTAACCTTACCTAACCCAACCTAACCTAACCTAACCTAACCAAACCTTACCTAACATCCCTAACCTAACCTAACCTAACCTAACCAAACCTAACCTAACCTAACCTAACCTAACTCAACCCAACCCAACCTAACCTAACCTAACCTAACCTAAACTAACCTAACCCAACCTAACCTAACCTAACCTAACCTAACCCAACTCAACCCAACCTAACCTAATCTAACCTAACCTAACCAAACCTAACCTGACCTAACCTAACCTAACCTAACCTAACCTAACGACGGTTGCAAGCGCTTTCACATTAGATATCGCAGTTCCCCACTTTTAATGGTGAAAAACACTGCATCTCACTAATTGACATTGTTTAATGCGGTTTTACGACGGTTCATATCTTAACCTAACCTAACATTCGCACTTGCACAAAAAAACGCTCTATTACACTGTTTCGTTCACAATTAGGATATTTGCATAACCTCACAGTTTTTCACCAACTCATTGCAGTACAGAACGATGTATCTCGCTAAATGACATCGTTCTTTAAGGTTTCACGATGCTTGCATGCGCTTTAACGAGAATATCACAACATAGCAGTTTCGCACTTGTAACGGTACAACACGCAGTATTTGGCTTGTTCATGCCGTTTTGTGTGCTTTCACAACATTTCACCTATCGCAGTTTTGTACTCGCAATAAAACAACACTATCTCGTTAGATGACGTTGTTTTTGGTAGTTTCACGACGCTACCTAGCTTAAACTAACATAACTCAACCTAACATAACCTTCGCACTTCTATCGTTAGAAAACGTTTTACTCGCTACTTTACATTGCTTTCTACAACATTACGACGGTTTCAAGCGCTTTCACATTAGATATCACAGTTCCCAACTTGTAAAGGTGAAAAACACTGCATCTCACTAAGTGACATTGTTAATTGCGGTTTTACGACGGTTCATACCTTAACCTAACGTAACCTAACCTAACCTAACCTTACCAAACCTAACCTAACCTAACCTAACCCAACCCAACCCAACCTAACCTAACCTAACCTAACCTAAACTAACCTAACCCAACCTAACCTAACCTAACCTAACCTAACCCAACCCAACCCAACCCAACCTAACCTAACCTAAGCTAACCAAACCAAACCTAACCAAACCTAACCTAACCTAACTTAACCTAACCTAACGTAACCTAACCTAACCTAACCTATTGTAACGTAACCTAACCTTACCTAACGTAACCTAACCTAACCTAACATAACATAACGTAACCTAACCTAACCTAACCTAACGTAACCTAACCTAACCTAACCCAGCCTAACCCAACCCAACCCAACCCAACAACACCCAACCCAACAACACCCAACCCAACCTAACCTAACCTAACCTTACCTAACCTAACCAAATTATCCTTACCTAACCTAACCTAACCTAACCTAACCTAACGTAACCTAACCTAACCTAACCTAACCTAACCCAACCTAACCTAACCTAACCTAACCCAACTCAACCCAACCTAACCTAATCTAACCTAACCTAACCTAACCTAACCTAACAAAACCTAACCTAACCTAACCTAACGACGGTTGCAAGCGCTTTCACATTAGATATCGCAGTTCCCGACTTTTAATGGTGAAAAACACTGCATCTCACTAAGTGACATTGTTTAGTGCGGTTTTACGACGGTTCATATCTTAACCTAACCTAACATTCGTACTTGTATTGAAAAACGCTCTATTACACTGTTTCGTTCACAATTAGGATATTTGCATAACCTCACAGTTTTTCACCAACTTATTGCAGTACAGAACGCTGTATCTCGCTAAATGACATCGTTCTTTAAGGTTTCACGATGCTTGCATGCGCTTTAACGAGAATATCACAACATAGCAGTTTCGCACTTGTAACGGTACAACACGCAGTATTTGGCTTGTTCATGCCGTTTTGTGTGCTTTCACAACATTTCACCTATCGCAGTTTAATACTCGCAATAAAACAACACTATCTCGTTAGATGACGTTGTTTTTGTTAGTTTCACGACGCTACCTAGCTTAAACTAACATAACTCAACCTAACATAACCTTCGCACTTCTATCGTTAGAAAACGTTTTACTCGCTACTTTACATTGCTTTCTACAACATTACGACGGTTTCAAGCGCTTTCACATTAGATATCACAGTTCCCAACTTGTAAAGGTGAAAAACACTGCATCTCACTAAGTGACATTGTTAATTGCGGTTTTACGACGGTTCATACCTTAACCTAACGTAACCTAACCTAACCTAACCTTACCAAACCTAACCTAACCTAACCTAACCCAACCCAACCCAACCTAACCTAACCTAACCTAACCTAAACTAACCTAACCCAACCTAACCTAACCTAACCTAACCTAACCCAACCCAACCCAACCCAACCTAACCTAACCTAAGCTAACCAAACCAAACCTAACCAAACCTAACCTAACCTAACTTAACCTAACCTAACGTAACCTAACCTAACCTAACCTATTGTAACGTAACCTAACCTTACCTAACGTAACCTAACCTAACCTAACATAACATAACGTAACCTAACCTAACCTAACCTAACGTAACCTAACCTAACCTAACCCAGCCTAACCCAACCCAACCCAACAACACCCAACCCAACAACACCCAACCCAACCTAACCTAACCTAACCTTACCTAACCTAACCAAATTATCCTTACCTAACCTAACCTAACCTAACCTAACGTAACCTAACCTAACCTAACCTAACCTAACCCAACCTAACCTAACCTAACCTAACCCAACTCAACCCAACCTAACCTAATCTAACCTAACCTAACCTAACCTAACAAAACCTAACCTAACCTAACCTAACGACGGTTGCAAGCGCTTTCACATTAGATATCGCAGTTCCCGACTTTTAATGATGAAAAACACTGCATCTCACTAAGTGACATTGTTTAGTGCGGTTTTACGACGGTTCATATCTTAACCTAACCTAACATTCGTACTTGTATTGAAAAACGCTCTATTACACTGTTTCGTTCACAATTACGATATTTGCATAACCTCACAGTTTTTCACCAACTTATTGCAGTACAGAACGCTGTATCTCGCTAAATGACATTGTTCTTTAAGGTTTCACGATGCTTGCATGCGCTTTAACGAGAATATCACAATATAGCAGTTTCGCACTTGTAACGGTAGAACACGCAGTATTTGGCTTGTTCATGCCGTTTTGTGTGCTTTCACATTTCACCTATCGCAGTTTAATACTCGCAATAAAACAACACTATCTCTTTAGATGACGTCGTTTTTGGTAGTTTCACGACGCTACCTAGCCTAAACTAACCTAACCTAACCTTCGCACTTCTATCGTTAGAAAACGTTTTACTCGCAACTTTACAATGTTTTCTACAAGATTACGATGGTTTCATGCGCTTTCACATTAGATATCGTAGTTCCCGACTTGTAATGTTGAAAAACACTACATCTCACTAAGTGACATTGTTTAATGCGGTTTTACGATGGTTGATATGTCGACCTAACCTAACATTCGCACTTGTATCTAAAGACGCTCAATTACACTGTTTCGTTCACAATTACGATATTTGCTTGACCTCACAGTTTCTCACCAACTTATTACAGTACAGAACGCTGTATCTCGCTAAATGACATCGTTCTTTAAGGTTTCACGATACTTGCATGCGCTTTACCGAGAATGTCACAACATAGCAGTTTCGCACTTGTAACGGTACAACACGCAGTATTTGGCTTGTTCATGCCGTTTTGTGTGCTTTCACAACATTTTACCTATCGCAGTTTCGTACTCGCAATAAAACAACACTATCTCGTTAGATGACGTCGTTTTTGGTGGTTTCACGACGCTAACTAGCTTAAACTAACATAACTCAACCTAACATAACCTTCGCACTTCTATCGTGAGAAAACGTTTTACTCGCTACTTTACATTGCTTTCTACAACATTACGACGGTTTCAAGCGCTTTCACATTAGATATCGCAGTTCCCAACTTGTAAAGGTGAAAAACACTGCATCTCACTAAGTGACATTGTTTAATGCGGTTTTAGCGCGGTTCATATCTTAACCTAACCTAACCTAACCTAACCTAACCCAACCTAACCTAACATAACCTAACCTAACCTAACCTAACCTAACCTAACCTAACGACGTTTGCAAGCGCTTTCACATTAGATATCGCAGTTCCCGACTTGTAATGGTGAAAAACACTGCATCTCACTAAGTGACATTGTTTAATGCGGTTTTACGACGGTTCATATCTTAACCTAACCTAACATTCGTACTTGTATTGAAAAACGCTCTATTACACTGTTTCGTTCACAATCAGGATATTTGCATAACCTCACAGTTTTTCACCAACTTATTGCAGTACAGAACGCTGTATCTCGCTAAAGGACATCGTTCTTTAAGGTTTCACGATGCTTGCATGCGCTTTAACAAGAATATCACATTATAGCAGTTTCGCACTTGTAACGGTACAACACGCAGTATCTGGCTTGTTCAAGCCGTTTTGTGTACTTTCACAACATTTCACCTATTGCAGTTACGTACATGCAATAAAACAACACTATCTCGTTAGATGACGTCCTTTTTGGTGGTCTCACGACGCTACATAGCTTAAACTAACATAACTCAAGCTAACCTTCGCACTTCTATCGTTAGAAAACGTTTTACTCGCAACTTTACAATGTTTTCTACAAGATTACGACGGTTTCATGCGCTTTCACATTAAATATCGTAGTTCCCGACTTGTAATGTTGAAAAACACTACATCTCACTAAGTGACATTGTTTAATGCGGTTTTACGACGGTTGATATCTCAACCTAACCTAACATTCGTACTTGTATCTAAATACGCTCAATTACACTGTTTCGTTCACAATTACGATATTTGCTTGACCTCACAGTTTCTCACCAACTTATTACAGTACAGAACGCTGTATCTCGCTAAATGACATCGTTCTTTTAGGTTTCACGATACTTGCATGCGCTTTACCGAGAATGTCACAACATAGCAGTTTCGCACTTGTAACGGTACAACACGCAGTATTTGGCTTGTTCATGCCGTTTTGTGTGCTTTCACAACATTTTACCTATCGCAGTTTCGTACTCGCAATAAAACAACACTATCTCGTTAGATGACGTTCTTTTTGGTGGTCTCACGACGCTACATAGCTTAAACTAACATAACTCAAGCTAACCTTCGCACTTCTATCGTTAGAAAACGTTTTACTCGCAACTTTACAATGTTTTCTACAAGATTACGACGGTTTCATGCGCTTTCACATTAGATATCGTAGTTCCCGACTTGTAATGTTGAAAAACACTACATCTCACTAAGTGACATTGTTTAATGCGGTTTTACGACGGTTGATATCTCAACCTAACCTAACATTCGCACTTGTATCTAAATACGCTCAATTACACTGTTTCGTTCACAATTACGGTATTTGCTTGACCTCACAGTTTCTCACCAACTTATTACAGTACAGAACGCTGTATCTCGCTAAATGACATCGTTCTTTAAGGTTTCAAGATACTTGCATGCGCTTCAACGAGAATATCACAACATAGCAGTTTCGCACTTGTAACGGTACAACACGCAGTATTTGGCTTGTTCATGCCGTTTTGTGTGCTTTCACAACATTTCACCTATCGCAGTTTTGTACTCGCAATAAAACAACACTATCTCGTTAGATGACGTTGTTTTTGGTAGTTTCACGACGCTACCTAGCTTAAACTAACATAACTCAACCTAACATAACCTTCGCACTTCTATCGTTAGAAAACGTTTTACTCGCTACTTTACATTGCTTTCTACAACATTACGACGGTTTCAAGCGCTTTCCCATTAGATATCACAGTTCCCAACTTGTAAAGGTGAAAAACACTGCATCTCACTAAGTGACATTGTTTATTGCGGTTTTACGACGGTTCATACCTTAACCTAACGTAACCTAACCTAACCTAACCTAACCTTACCTAACCTAACCTAACCTAACCCAACTCAACCCAACCTAACCTAATCTAACCTAACCTAACCTAACCTTACAAAACCTAACCTAACCTAACCTAACGACGGTTGCAAGCGCTTTCACATTAGACATCGCAGTTCCCGACTTTTAATGGTGAAAAACACTGCATCTCACTAATTGACATTGTTTAATGCGGTTTTACGACGGTTCATATCTTAACCTAACCTAACATTCGCACTTGTATCTAAAAACGCTTTATTACACTGTTTTGTTCACAATTACGATATTTGCATAACCTCACAGTTTTTCACCAACTTATTGCAGTACAGAACGTTGTATCTCGCTAAATGACATATTTCTTTAAGGTTTCACGATGCTTGCATGCGCTTTAACGAGAATATCACAATATAGCAGTTTCGCACTTGTAACGGTAGAACACGCAGTATTTGGCTTGTTCATGCCGTTTTGTGTGCTTTCACAACATTTCACCTATCGCAGTTTAATACTCGCTATAAAACAACACAATCTCGTTAGATGACGTCGTTTTTGGTAGTTTCACGACGCTACCTAGCTTAAACTAACCTAACCTAACCTAACCTTCGCACTTCTATCGTTAGAAAACGTTTTACTCGCAACTTTACAATGTTTTCTACAAGATTACGACGGTTTCATGCGCTTTCACATTAGATATCGTAGTTCCCGACTTGTAATGTTGAAAAACACTACATCTCACTAAGTGACATTGTTTAATGCGGTTTTACGACGGTTGATATGTCAACCTAACCTAACATTCGCACTTGTATCTAAAGACGCTCAATTACACTGTTTCGTTCACAATTACGATATTTGCTTGACCTCACAGTTTCTCACCAACTTATTACAGTACAGAACGCTGTATCTCGCTAAATGACATCGTTCTTTAAGGTTTCACGATACTTGCATGCGCTTTACCGAGAATGTCAAAACATAGCAGTTTCGCACTTGTAACGGTACAACACGCAGTATTTGGCTTGTTCATGCCGTTTTGTGTGCTTTCACAACATTTTACCTATCGCAGTTTCGTACTCGCAATAAAACAACACTATCTCGTTAGATGACGTCGTTTTTGGTGGTTTCACGACGCTACCTAGCTTAAACTAACATAACCTAACATAACCTTCGCACTTCTATCGTTAGAAAACGTTTTACTCGCTACTTTACATTGCTTTCTACAACATTACGACGGTTTCAAGCGCTTTCACATTAGATATCGCAGTTCCCAACTTGTAAAGGTGAAAAACACTGCATCTCACTAAGTGACATTGTTTAATGCGGTTTTAGCGCGGTTCATATCTTAACCTAACCTAACCTAACCTAACCTAACCCAACCTAACCTAACATAACCTAACCTAACCTAACCTAACCAAACCTAACCTAACGTAACCTAACCTAACCTAACCTAACGACGTTTGCAAGCGCTTTCACGTTAGATATCGCAGTTCCCGACTTGTAATGGTGAAAAACACTGCATCTCACTAAGTGACATTGTTTAATGCGGTTTTACGACGGTTCATATCTTAACCTAACCTAACATTCGTACTTGTATTGAAAAACGCTCTATTACACTGTTTCGTTCACAATTAGGATATTTGCATAACCTCACAGTTTCTCACCAACTTATTGCAGTACAGAACGCTGTATCTCGCTAAAGGACATCGTTCTTTAAGGTTTCACGATGCTTGCATGCGCTTTAACAAGAATATCACATTATAGCAGTTTCGCACTTGTAACGGTACAACACGCAGTATCTGGCTTGTTCAAGCCGTTTTGTGTACTTTCACAACATTTCACCTATTGCAGTTACGTACATGCAATAAAACAACACTATCTCGTTAGATGACGTTCTTTTTGGTGGTCTCACGACGCTACATAGCTTAAACTAACATAACTCAAGCTAACCTTCGCACTTCTATCGTTAGAAAACGTTTTACTCGCAACTTTACAATGTTTTCTACAAGATTACGACGGTTTCATGCGCTTTCACATTAGATATCGTAGTTCCCGACTTGTAATGTTGAAAAACACTACATCTCACTAAGTGACATTGTTTAATGCGGTTTTACGACGGTTGATATCTCAACCTAACCCAACATTCGCACTTGTATCTAAATACGCTCAATTACACTGTTTCGTTCACAATTACGGTATTTGCTTGACCTCACAGTTTCTCACCAACTTACTACAGTACAGAACGCTGTATCTCGCTAAATGACATCGTTCTTTAAGGTTTCAAGATACTTGCATGCGCTTCAACGAGAATATCACAACATAGCAGTTTCGCACTTGTAACGGTACAACACGCAGTATTTGGCTTGTTCATGCCGTTTTGTGTGCTTTCACAACATTTCACCTATCGCAGTTTCGTACTCGCAATAAAACAACACTATCTCGTTAGATGACGTTGTTTTTGGTAGTTTCACAACGCTACCTAGCTTAAACTAACATAACTCAACCTAACATAACCTTCGCACTTCTATCGTTAGAAAACGTTTTACTCGCTACTTTACATTGCTTTCTACAACATTACGACGGTTTCAAGCGCTTTCCCATTAGATATCACAGTTCCCAACTTGTAAAGGTGAAAAACACTGCATCTCACTAAGTGACATTGTTTAATGCGGTTTTACGACGGTTCATACCTTAACCTAACGTAACCTAACCTAACCTAACCTAACCTTACCTTACCTAACCTAACCTAACCTAACCAACCCAACCCAACCTAACCTAACCTAACCTAACCTAACCTAACCCAACCTAACCTAACCTAACCTAACCTAACCCAACCCAACCCAACCCAACCTAACCTAACCTAAGCTAACCAAACCAAACCTAACCAAACCTAACCTAACCTAACTTGACCTAACCTAACGTAACCTAACCTAACCTAACCTATTGTAACGTAACCTAACCTTACCTAACGTAACCTAACCTAACCTAACATAACATAACGTAACCTAACCTAACCTAACCTAACGTAACCTAACCTAACCTAACCCAGCCTAACCCAACCCAACCCAACAACACCCAACCCAACAACACCCAACCCAACCTAACCTAACCTAACCTTACCTAACCTAACCAAATTATCCTTACCTAACCTAACCTAACCTAACCTAACCTAACCTAACGTAACCTAACCTAACCTAACCTAACCTAACCCAACCTAACCTAACCTAACCTAACCCAACTCAACCCAACCTAACCTAATCTAACCTAACCTAACCTAACCTAACAAAACCTAACCTAACCTAACCTAACGACGGTTGCAAGCGCTTTCACATTAGATATCGCAGTTCCCGACTTTTAATGGTGAAAAACACTGCATCTCACTAAGTGACATTGTTTAGTGCGGTTTTACGACGGTTCATATCTTAACCTAACCTAACATTCGTACTTGTATTGAAAAACGCTCTATTACACTGTTTCGTTCACAATTACGATATTTGCATAACCTCACAGTTTTTCACCAACTTATTGCAGTACAGAACGCTGTATCTCGCTAAATGACATTGTTCTTTAAGGTTTCACGATGCTTACATGCGCTTTAACGAGAATATCACAATATAGCAGTTTCGCACTTGTAACGGTAGAACACGCAGTATTTGGCTTGTTCATGCCGTTTTGTGTGCTTTCACATTTCACCTATCGCAGTTTAATACTCGCAATAAAACAACACTATCTCTTTAGATGACGTCGTTTTTGGTAGTTTCACGACGCTACCTAGCCTAAACTAACCTAACCTAACCTTCGCACTTCTATCGTTAGAAAACGTTTTACTCGCAACTTTACAATGTTTTCTACAAGATTACGATGGTTTCATGCGCTTTCACATTAGATATCGTAGTTCCCGACTTGTAATGTTGAAAAACACTACATCTCACTAAGTGACATTGTTTAATGCGGTTTTACGATGGTTGATATGTCAACCTAACCTAACATTCGCACTTGTATCTAAAGACGCTCAATTACACTGTTTCGTTCACAATTACGATATTTGCTTGACCTCACAGTTTCTCACCAACTTATTACAGTACAGAACGCTGTATCTCGCTAAATGACATCGTTCTTTAAGGTTTCACGATACTTGCATGCGCTTTACCGAGAATGTCACAACATAGCAGTTTCGCACTTGTAACGGTACAACACGCAGTATTTGGCTTGTTCATGCCGTTTTGTGTGCTTTCACAACATTTTACCTATCGCAGTTTCGTACTCGCAATAAAACAACACTATCTCGTTAGATGACGTCGGTTTTGGTGGTTTCACGACGCTAACTAGCTTAAACTAACATAACTCAACCTAACATAACCTTCGCACTTCTATCGTGAGAAAACGTTTTACTCGCTACTTTACATTGCTTTCTACAACATTACGACGGTTTCAAGCGCTTTCACATTAGATATCGCAGTTCCCAACTTGTAAAGGTGAAAAACACTGCATCTCACTAAGTGACATTGTTTAATGCGGTTTTAGCGCGGTTCATATCTTAACCTAACCTAACCTAACCTAACCTAACCCAACCTAACCTAACATAACCTAACCTAACCTAACCTAACCAAACCTAACCTAACGTAACCTAACCTAACCTAACCTAACCTAACCTAACGACGTTTGCAAGCGCTTTCACATTAGATATCGCAGTTCCCGACTTGTAATGGTGAAAAACTGCATCTCACTAAGTGACATTGTTTAATGCGGTTTTACGACGGTTCATATCTTAACCTAACCTAACATTCGTACTTGTATTGAAAAACGCTCTATTACACTGTTTCGTTCACAATCAGGATATTTGCATAACCTCACAGTTTTTCACCAACTTATTGCAGTACAGAACGCTGTATCTCGCTAAAGGACATCGTTCTTTAAGGTTTCACGATGCTTGCATGCGCTTTAACAAGAATATCACATTATAGCAGTTTCGCACTTGTAACGGTACAACACGCAGTATCTGGCTTGTTCAAGCCGTTTTGTGTACTTTCACAACATTTCACCTATTGCAGTTACGTACATGCAATAAAACAACACTATCTCGTTAGATGACGTCCTTTTTGGTGGTCTCACGACGCTACATAGCTTAAACTAACATAACTCAAGCTAACCTTCGCACTTCTATCGTTAGAAAACGTTTTACTCGCAACTTTACAATGTTTTCTACAAGATTACGACGGTTTCATGCGCTTTCACATTAAATATCGTAGTTCCCGACTTGTAATGTTGAAAAACACTACATCTCACTAAGTGACATTGTTTAATGCGGTTTTACGACGGTTGATATCTCAACCTAACCTAACATTCGTACTTGTATCTAAATACGCTCAATTACACTGTTTCGTTCACAATTACGATATTTGCTTGACCTCACAGTTTCTCACCAACTTATTACAGTACAGAACGCTGTATCTCGCTAAATGACATCGTTCTTTTAGGTTTCACGATACTTGCATGCGCTTTACCGAGAATGTCACAACATAGCAGTTTCGCACTTGTAACGGTACAACACGCAGTATTTGGCTTGTTCATGCCGTTTTGTGTGCTTTCACAACATTTTACCTATCGCAGTTTCGTACTCGCAATAAAACAACACTATCTCGTTAGATGACGTTCTTTTTGGTGGTCTCACGACGCTACATAGCTTAAACTAACATAACTCAAGCTAACCTTCGCACTTCTATCGTTAGAAAACGTTTTACTCGCAACTTTACAATGTTTTCTACAAGATTACGACGGTTTCATGCGCTTTCACATTAGATATCGTAGTTCCCGACTTGTAATGTTGAAAAACACTACATCTCACTAAGTGACATTGTTTAATGCGGTTTTACGACGGTTGATATCTCAACCTAACCTAACATTCGCACTTGTATCTAAATACGCTCAATTACACTGTTTCGTTCACAATTACGGTATTTGCTTGACCTCACAGTTTCTCACCAACTTATTACAGTACAGAACGCTGTATCTCGCTAAATGACATCGTTCTTTAAGGTTTCAAGATACTTGCATGCGCTTCAACGAGAATATCACAACATAGCAGTTTCGCACTTGTAACGGTACAACACGCAGTATTTGGCTTGTTCATGCCGTTTTGTGTGCTTTCACAACATTTCACCTATCGCAGTTTTGTACTCGCAATAAAACAACACTATCTCGTTAGATGACGTTGTTTTTGGTAGTTTCACGACGCTACCTAGCTTAAACTAACATAACTCAACCTAACATAACCTTCGCACTTCTATCGTTAGAAAACGTTTTACTCGCTACTTTACATTGCTTTCTACAACATTACGACGGTTTCAAGCGCTTTCCCATTAGATATCACAGTTCCCAACTTGTAAAGGTGAAAAACACTGCATCTCACTAAGTGACATTGTTTATTGCGGTTTTACGACGGTTCATACCTTAACCTAACGTAACCTAACCTAACCTAACCTAACCTTACCTAACCTAACCTAACCTAACCCAACTCAACCCAACCTAACCTAATCTAACCTAACCTAACCTAACCTTACAAAACCTAACCTAACCTAACCTAACGACGGTTGCAAGCGCTTTCACATTAGACATCGCAGTTCCCGACTTTTAATGGTGAAAAACACTGCATCTCACTAATTGACATTGTTTAATGCGGTTTTACGACGGTTCATATCTTAACCTAACCTAACATTCGCACTTGTATCTAAAAACGCTTTATTACACTGTTTTGTTCACAATTACGATATTTGCATAACCTCACAGTTTTTCACCAACTTATTGCAGTACAGAACGTTGTATCTCGCTAAATGACATATTTCTTTAAGGTTTCACGATGCTTGCATGCGCTTTAACGAGAATATCACAATATAGCAGTTTCGCACTTGTAACGGTAGAACACGCAGTATTTGGCTTGTTCATGCCGTTTTGTGTGCTTTCACAACATTTCACCTATCGCAGTTTAATACTCGCTATAAAACAACACAATCTCGTTAGATGACGTCGTTTTTGGTAGTTTCACGACGCTACCTAGCTTAAACTAACCTAACCTAACCTAACCTTCGCACTTCTATCGTTAGAAAACGTTTTACTCGCAACTTTACAATGTTTTCTACAAGATTACGACGGTTTCATGCGCTTTCACATTAGATATCGTAGTTCCCGACTTGTAATGTTGAAAAACACTACATCTCACTAAGTGACATTGTTTAATGCGGTTTTACGACGGTTGATATGTCAACCTAACCTAACATTCGCACTTGTATCTAAAGACGCTCAATTACACTGTTTCGTTCACAATTACGATATTTGCTTGACCTCACAGTTTCTCACCAACTTATTACAGTACAGAACGCTGTATCTCGCTAAATGACATCGTTCTTTAAGGTTTCACGATACTTGCATGCGCTTTACCGAGAATGTCAAAACATAGCAGTTTCGCACTTGTAACGGTACAACACGCAGTATTTGGCTTGTTCATGCCGTTTTGTGTGCTTTCACAACATTTTACCTATCGCAGTTTCGTACTCGCAATAAAACAACACTATCTCGTTAGATGACGTCGTTTTTGGTGGTTTCACGACGCTACCTAGCTTAAACTAACATAACCTAACATAACCTTCGCACTTCTATCGTTAGAAAACGTTTTACTCGCTACTTTACATTGCTTTCTACAACATTACGACGGTTTCAAGCGCTTTCACATTAGATATCGCAGTTCCCAACTTGTAAAGGTGAAAAACACTGCATCTCACTAAGTGACATTGTTTAATGCGGTTTTAGCGCGGTTCATATCTTAACCTAACCTAACCTAACCTAACCTAACCCAACCTAACCTAACATAACCTAACCTAACCTAACCTAACCAAACCTAACCTAACGTAACCTAACCTAACCTAACCTAACGACGTTTGCAAGCGCTTTCACGTTAGATATCGCAGTTCCCGACTTGTAATGGTGAAAAACACTGCATCTCACTAAGTGACATTGTTTAATGCGGTTTTACGACGGTTCATATCTTAACCTAACCTAACATTCGTACTTGTATTGAAAAACGCTCTATTACACTGTTTCGTTCACAATTAGGATATTTGCATAACCTCACAGTTTCTCACCAACTTATTGCAGTACAGAACGCTGTATCTCGCTAAAGGACATCGTTCTTTAAGGTTTCACGATGCTTGCATGCGCTTTAACAAGAATATCACATTATAGCAGTTTCGCACTTGTAACGGTACAACACGCAGTATCTGGCTTGTTCAAGCCGTTTTGTGTACTTTCACAACATTTCACCTATTGCAGTTACGTACATGCAATAAAACAACACTATCTCGTTAGATGACGTTCTTTTTGGTGGTCTCACGACGCTACATAGCTTAAACTAACATAACTCAAGCTAACCTTCGCACTTCTATCGTTAGAAAACGTTTTACTCGCAACTTTACAATGTTTTCTACAAGATTACGACGGTTTCATGCGCTTTCACATTAGATATCGTAGTTCCCGACTTGTAATGTTGAAAAACACTACATCTCACTAAGTGACATTGTTTAATGCGGTTTTACGACGGTTGATATCTCAACCTAACCCAACATTCGCACTTGTATCTAAATACGCTCAATTACACTGTTTCGTTCACAATTACGGTATTTGCTTGACCTCACAGTTTCTCACCAACTTACTACAGTACAGAACGCTGTATCTCGCTAAATGACATCGTTCTTTAAGGTTTCAAGATACTTGCATGCGCTTCAACGAGAATATCACAACATAGCAGTTTCGCACTTGTAACGGTACAACACGCAGTATTTGGCTTGTTCATGCCGTTTTGTGTGCTTTCACAACATTTCACCTATCGCAGTTTCGTACTCGCAATAAAACAACACTATCTCGTTAGATGACGTTGTTTTTGGTAGTTTCACAACGCTACCTAGCTTAAACTAACATAACTCAACCTAACATAACCTTCGCACTTCTATCGTTAGAAAACGTTTTACTCGCTACTTTACATTGCTTTCTACAACATTACGACGGTTTCAAGCGCTTTCCCATTAGATATCACAGTTCCCAACTTGTAAAGGTGAAAAACACTGCATCTCACTAAGTGACATTGTTTAATGCGGTTTTACGACGGTTCATACCTTAACCTAACGTAACCTAACCTAACCTAACCTAACCTAACCTTACCTAACCTAACCTAACCTAACCAACCCAACCCAACCTAACCTAACCTAACCTAACCTAACCTAACCCAACCTAACCTAACCTAACCTAACCTAACCCAACCCAACCCAACCCAACCTAACCTAACCTAAGCTAACCAAACCAAACCTAACCAAACCTAACCTAACCTAACTTGACCTAACCTAACGTAACCTAACCTAACCTAACCTATTGTAACGTAACCTAACCTTACCTAACGTAACCTAACCTAACCTAACATAACATAACGTAACCTAACCTAACCTAACCTAACGTAACCTAACCTAACCTAACCCAGCCTAACCCAACCCAACCCAACAACACCCAACCCAACAACACCCAACCCAACCTAACCTAACCTAACCTTACCTAACCTAACCAAATTATCCTTACCTAACCTAACCTAACCTAACCTAACCTAACCTAACGTAACCTAACCTAACCTAACCTAACCTAACCCAACCTAACCTAACCTAACCTAACCCAACTCAACCCAACCTAACCTAATCTAACCTAACCTAACCTAACCTAACAAAACCTAACCTAACCTAACCTAACGACGGTTGCAAGCGCTTTCACATTAGATATCGCAGTTCCCGACTTTTAATGGTGAAAAACACTGCATCTCACTAAGTGACATTGTTTAGTGCGGTTTTACGACGGTTCATATCTTAACCTAACCTAACATTCGTACTTGTATTGAAAAACGCTCTATTACACTGTTTCGTTCACAATTACGATATTTGCATAACCTCACAGTTTTTCACCAACTTATTGCAGTACAGAACGCTGTATCTCGCTAAATGACATTGTTCTTTAAGGTTTCACGATGCTTGCATGCGCTTTAACGAGAATATCACAATATAGCAGTTTCGCACTTGTAACGGTAGAACACGCAGTATTTGGCTTGTTCATGCCGTTTTGTGTGCTTTCACATTTCACCTATCGCAGTTTAATACTCGCAATAAAACAACACTATCTCTTTAGATGACGTCGTTTTTGGTAGTTTCACGACGCTACCTAGCCTAAACTAACCTAACCTAACCTTCGCACTTCTATCGTTAGAAAACGTTTTACTCGCAACTTTACAATGTTTTCTACAAGATTACGATGGTTTCATGCGCTTTCACATTAGATATCGTAGTTCCCGACTTGTAATGTTGAAAAACACTACATCTCACTAAGTGACATTGTTTAATGCGGTTTTACGATGGTTGATATGTCAACCTAACCTAACATTCGCACTTGTATCTAAAGACGCTCAATTACACTGTTTCGTTCACAATTACGATATTTGCTTGACCTCACAGTTTCTCACCAACTTATTACAGTACAGAACGCTGTATCTCGCTAAATGACATCGTTCTTTAAGGTTTCACGATACTTGCATGCGCTTTACCGAGAATGTCACAACATAGCAGTTTCGCACTTGTAACGGTACAACACGCAGTATTTGGCTTGTTCATGCCGTTTTGTGTGCTTTCACAACATTTTACCTATCGCAGTTTCGTACTCGCAATAAAACAACACTATCTCGTTAGATGACGTCGGTTTTGGTGGTTTCACGACGCTAACTAGCTTAAACTAACATAACTCAACCTAACATAACCTTCGCACTTCTATCGTGAGAAAACGTTTTACTCGCTACTTTACATTGCTTTCTACAACATTACGACGGTTTCAAGCGCTTTCACATTAGATATCGCAGTTCCCAACTTGTAAAGGTGAAAAACACTGCATCTCACTAAGTGACATTGTTTAATGCGGTTTTAGCGCGGTTCATATCTTAACCTAACCTAACCTAACCTAACCTAACCCAACCTAACCTAACATAACCTAACCTAACCTAACCTAACCAAACCTAACCTAACGTAACCTAACCTAACCTAACCTAACCTAACCTAACGACGTTTGCAAGCGCTTTCACATTAGATATCGCAGTTCCCGACTTGTAATGGTGAAAAACTGCATCTCACTAAGTGACATTGTTTAATGCGGTTTTACGACGGTTCATATCTTAACCTAACCTAACATTCGTACTTGTATTGAAAAACGCTCTATTACACTGTTTCGTTCACAATCAGGATATTTGCATAACCTCACAGTTTTTCACCAACTTATTGCAGTACAGAACGCTGTATCTCGCTAAAGGACATCGTTCTTTAAGGTTTCACGATGCTTGCATGCGCTTTAACAAGAATATCACATTATAGCAGTTTCGCACTTGTAACGGTACAACACGCAGTATCTGGCTTGTTCAAGCCGTTTTGTGTACTTTCACAACATTTCACCTATTGCAGTTACGTACATGCAATAAAACAACACTATCTCGTTAGATGACGTCCTTTTTGGTGGTCTCACGACGCTACATAGCTTAAACTAACATAACTCAAGCTAACCTTCGCACTTCTATCGTTAGAAAACGTTTTACTCGCAACTTTACAATGTTTTCTACAAGATTACGACGGTTTCATGCGCTTTCACATTAAATATCGTAGTTCCCGACTTGTAATGTTGAAAAACACTACATCTCACTAAGTGACATTGTTTAATGCGGTTTTACGACGGTTGATATCTCAACCTAACCTAACATTCGTACTTGTATCTAAATACGCTCAATTACACTGTTTCGTTCACAATTACGATATTTGCTTGACCTCACAGTTTCTCACCAACTTATTACAGTACAGAACGCTGTATCTCGCTAAATGACATCGTTCTTTTAGGTTTCACGATACTTGCATGCGCTTTACCGAGAATGTCACAACATAGCAGTTTCGCACTTGTAACGGTACAACACGCAGTATTTGGCTTGTTCATGCCGTTTTGTGTGCTTTCACAACATTTTACCTATCGCAGTTTCGTACTCGCAATAAAACAACACTATCTCGTTAGATGACGTTCTTTTTGGTGGTCTCACGACGCTACATAGCTTAAACTAACATAACTCAAGCTAACCTTCGCACTTCTATCGTTAGAAAACGTTTTACTCGCAACTTTACAATGTTTTCTACAAGATTACGACGGTTTCATGCGCTTTCACATTAGATATCGTAGTTCCCGACTTGTAATGTTGAAAAACACTACATCTCACTAAGTGACATTGTTTAATGCGGTTTTACGACGGTTGATATCTCAACCTAACCTAACATTCGCACTTGTATCTAAATACGCTCAATTACACTGTTTCGTTCACAATTACGGTATTTGCTTGACCTCACAGTTTCTCACCAACTTATTACAGTACAGAACGCTGTATCTCGCTAAATGACATCGTTCTTTAAGGTTTCAAGATACTTGCATGCGCTTCAACGAGAATATCACAACATAGCAGTTTCGCACTTGTAACGGTACAACACGCAGTATTTGGCTTGTTCATGCCGTTTTGTGTGCTTTCACAACATTTCACCTATCGCAGTTTCGTACTCGCAATAAAACAACACTATCTCGTTAGATGACGTTGTTTTTGGTAGTTTCACGACGCTACCTAGCTTAAACTAACATAACTCAACCTAACATAACCTTCGCACTTCTATCGTTAGAAAACGTTTTACTCGCTACTTTACATTGCTTTCTACAACATTACGACGGTTTCAAGCGCTTTCCCATTAGATATCACAGTTCCCAACTTGTAAAGGTGAAAAACACTGCATCTCACTAAGTGACATTGTTTATTGCGGTTTTACGACGGTTCATACCTTAACCTAACGTAACCTAACCTAACCTAACCTAACCTTACCTAACCTAACCTAACCTAACCCAACTCAACCCAACCTAACCTAATCTAACCTAACCTAACCTAACCTTACAAAACCTAACCTAACCTAACCTAACGACGGTTGCAAGCGCTTTCACATTAGATATCGCAGTTCCCGACTTTTAATGGTGAAAAACACTGCATCTCACTAATTGACATTGTTTAATGCGGTTTTACGACGGTTCATATCTTAACCTAACCTAACATTCGCACTTGTATCTAAAAACGCTTTATTACACTGTTTTGTTCACAATTACGATATTTGCATAACCTCACAGTTTTTCACCAACTTATTGCAGTACAGAACGTTGTATCTCGCTAAATGACATATTTCTTTAAGGTTTCACGATGCTTGCATGCGCTTTAACGAGAATATCACAATATAGCAGTTTCGCACTTGTAACGGTAGAACACGCAGTATTTGGCTTGTTCATGCCGTTTTGTGTGCTTTCACAACATTTCACCTATCGCAGTTTAATACTCGCTATAAAACAACACTATCTCGTTAGATGACGTCGTTTTTGGTAGTTTCACGACGCTACCTAGCTTAAACTAACCTAACCTAACCTAACCTTCGCACTTCTATCGTTAGAAAACGTTTTACTCGCAACTTTACAATGTTTTCTACAAGATTACGACGGTTTCATGCGCTTTCACATTAGATATCGTAGTTCCCGACTTGTAATGTTGAAAAACACTACATCTCACTAAGTGACATTGTTTAATGCGGTTTTACGACGGTTGATATGTCAACCTAACCTAACATTCGCACTTGTATCTAAAGACGCTCAATTACACTGTTTCGTTCACAATTACGATATTTGCTTGACCTCACAGTTTCTCACCAACTTATTACAGTACAGAACGCTGTATCTCGCTAAATGACATCATTAAAGACACAGCGCAAACAACGGCAGGAAGAAAGGAAGAGACAGGACAGAGCGCTGACCAAGCTCTCAAGATTTAGTTTTTTACATAGCTTCTTGGCTTTTGACCTAACCTGCTGAAGGGAAACATTTTCCTTTAAGGTGAAAGCTGAAGATATCGCTACCTCAGCTTTTGATATAAACGTGCACTCTTTTAAAACTAGGAAGCCCCCTTCTTTATCGGACGGTAACACAGCCAAAGCGTTAGTTCTCAAGAAGGACACCGTCTGCCGAACTCGAAAGTCATTCTCCCTCTGACCGCACTTTACCAATACATCAACACCTTCAGACACGCACCTGTCAGCGTCTGCCTCCGGAGCCAGTTCAGACACTTGTCTCACCAAGGTTAGCAGTTCAGGCGCAGTCTTTACAGGTTGTATGGCGAACTTCGGTCCTTTGTTCAGAACTTTGCGAATGCCGTCCGGAAGAGACACATCCCCGAGGGTCTTGACACCGTCGACGTTTGCCCTTGTACACTTAGGTTCAGAAGCACGAAGTTCAGCTAAAGTTTGCATCCACATAAACTCAGCTGTTGAATCCGCCAGGCTCCTGAATTCTCTCCATTTTCTAATTGGTCGAGGTTGTATATTTGGGCCATGAAAATGGAGACCAATTAGAAAATGGAGAGAATTCAGGAGCCTGGCGGATTCAACAGCTGAGTTTATGTGGATGCAAACTTTAGCTGAACTTCGTGCTTCTGAACCTAAGTGTACAAGGGCAAACGTCGACGGTGTCAAGACCCTCGGGGATGTGTCTCTTCCGGACGGCATTCGCAAAGTTCTGAACAAAGGACCGAAGTTCGCCATACAACCTGTAAAGACTGCGCCTGAACTGCTAACCTTGGTGAGACAAGTGTCTGAACTGGCTCCGGAGGCAGACGCTGACAGGTGCGTGTCTGAAGGTGTTGATGTATTGGTAAAGTGCGGTCAGAGGGAGAATGACTTTCGAGTTCGGCAGACGGTGTCCTTCTTGAGAACTAACGCTTTGGCTGTGTTACCGTCCGATAAAGAAGGGGGCTTCCTAGTTTTAAAAGAGTGCACGTTTATATCAAAAGCTGAGGTAGCGATATCTTCAGCTTTCACCTTAAAGGAAAATGTTTCCCTTCAGCAGGTTAGGTCAAAAGCCAAGAAGCTATGTAAAAAACTAAATCTTGAGAGCTTGGTCAGCGCTCTGTCCTGTCTCTTCCTTTCTTCCTGCCGTTGTTTGCGCTGTGTCTTTAATCATGTATTTGAACCAACTCGCCCAAGCTTTAACCTTAGCAAGTTTCATTAAATGACATCGTTCTTTAAGGTTTCACGATACTTGCATGCGCTTTACCGAGAATGTCAAAACATAGCAGTTTCGCACTTGTAACGGTACAACACGCAGTATTTGGCTTGTTCATGCCGTTTTGTGTGCTTTCACAACATTTTACCTATCGCAGTTTCGTACTCGCAATAAAACAACACTATCTCGTTAGATGACGTCGTTTTTGGTGGTTTCACGACGCTACCTAGCTTAAACTAACATAACCTAACATAACCTTCGCACTTCTATCGTTAGAAAACGTTTTACTCGCTACTTTACATTGCTTTCTACAACATTACGACGGTTTCAAGCGCTTTCACATTAGATATCGCAGTTCCCAACTTGTAAAGGTGAAAAACACTGCATCTCACTAAGTGACATTGTTTATTGCGGTTTTACGACGGTTCATACCTTAACCTAATGTAACCTAACCAAACCTAACCTAACCCAACCTAACCTAACATAACCTAACCTAACTTAACCTAACCTAACCTAACCTAACCAAACCTAACCTAACGTAACCTAACCTAACCTAACCTAACCTAACCTAACCTAACCTAACGACGTTTGCAAGCGCTTTCACATTAGATATCGCAGTTCCCGACTTGTAATGGTGAAAAACACTGCATCTCACTAAGTGACATTGTTTAGTGCGGTTTTACGACGGTTCATATCTTAACCTAACCTAACATTCGTACTTGTATTGAAAAACGCTCTATTACACTGTTTCGTTCACAATTACGATATTTGCATAACCTCACAGTTTTTCACCAACTTATTGCAGTACAAAACGCTGTATCTCGCTAAATGACATTGTTCTTTAAGGTTTCACGATGCTTGCATGCGCTTTAACGAGAATATCACAATATAGCAGTTTATTACTTGTAACGGTAGAACACGCAGTATTTGGCTTGTTCATGCCGTTTTGTGTGCTTTCACAACATTTCACCTATCGAAGTTTAATACTCGCAATAAAACAACACTATCTCTTTAGATGACGTCGTTTTTGGTAGTTTCACGACGCTACCTAGCCTAAACTAACCTAACCTAACCTTCGCACTTCTATCGTTAGAAAACGTTTTACTCGCAACTTTACAATGTTTTCTACAAGATTACGATGGTTTCATGCGCTTTCACATTAGATATCGTAGTTCCCGACTTGTAATGTTGAAAAACACTACATCTCACTGAGTGACATTGTTTAATGCGGTTTTACGATGGTTGATATGTCAACCTAACCTAACATTCGCACTTGTATCTAAAGACGCTCAATTACACTGTTTCGTTCACAATTACGATATTTGCTTGACCTCACAGTTTCTCACCAACTTATTACAGTACAGAACGCTGTATCTCGCTAAATGACATCGTTCTTTAAGGTTTCACGATACTTGCATGCGCTTTACCGAGAATGTCACAACATAGCAGTTTCGCACTTGTAACGGTACAACACGCAGTATTTGGCTTGTTCATGCCGTTTTGTGTGTTTTCACAACATTTTACCTATCGCAGTTTCGTACTCGCAATAAAACAACACTATCTCGTTAGATGACGTTCTTTTTGGTGGTCTCACGACGCTACATAGCTTAAACTAACATAACTCAAGCTAACCTTCGCACTTCTATCGTTAGAAAACGTTTTACTCGCAACTTTACAATGTTTTCTACAAGATTACGACGGTTTCGTGCGCTTTCACATTAGATATCGTAGTTCCCGACTTGTAAAGGTGAAAAACACTGCATCTCACTAAGTGACATTGTTTAATGCGGTTTTAGCGCGGTTCATATCTTAACCTAACCTAACCTAACCTAACCTAACCCAACCTAACCTAACATAACCTAACCTAACCTAACCTAACCAAACCTAACCTAACGTAACCTAACCTAACCTAACCTAACGACGTTTGCAAGCGCTTTCACGTTAGATATCGCAGTTCCCGACTTGTAATGGTGAAAAACACTGCATCTCACTAAGTGACATTGTTTAATGCGGTTTTACGACGGTTCATATCTTAACCTAACCTAACATTCGTACTTGTATTGAAAAACGCTCTATTACACTGTTTCGTTCACAATTAGGATATTTGCATAACCTCACAGTTTTTCACCAACTTATTGCAGTACAGAACGCTGTATCTCGCTAAAGGACATCGTTCTTTAAGGTTTCACGATGCTTGCATGCGCTTTAACAAGAATATCACATTATAGCAGTTTCGCACTTGTAACGGTACAACACGCAGTATCTGGCTTGTTCAAGCCGTTTTGTGTACTTTCACAACATTTCACCTATTGCAGTTACGTACATGCAATAAAACAACACTATCTCGTTAGATGACGTTCTTTTTGGTGGTCTCACGACGCTACATAGCTTAAACTAACATAACTCAAGCTAACCTTCGCACTTCTATCGTTAGAAAACGTTTTACTCGCAACTTTACAATGTTTTCTACAAGATTACGACGGTTTCGTGCGCTTTCACATTAGATATCGTAGTTCCCGACTTGTAATGTTGAAAAACACTACATCTCACTAAGTGACATTGTTTAATGCGGTTTTACGACGGTTGATATCTCAACCTAACCTAACATTCGCACTTGTATCTAAATACGCTCAATTACACTGTTTCGTTCACAATTACGGTATTTGCTTGACCTCACAGTTTCTCACCAACTTACTACAGTACAGAACGCTGTATCTCGCTAAATGACATCGTTCTTTAAGGTTTCAAGATACTTGCATGCGCTTCAACGAGAATATCACAACATAGCAGTTTCGCACTTGTAACGGTACAACACGCAGTATTTGGCTTGTTCATGCCGTTTTGTGTGCTTTCACAACATTTCACCTATCGCAGTTTCGTACTCGCAATAAAACAACACTATCTCGTTAGATGACGTTGTTTTTGGTAGTTTCACAACGCTACCTAGCTTAAACTAACATAACTCAACCTAACATAACCTTCGCACTTCTATCGTTAGAAAACGTTTTACTCGCTACTTTACATTGCTTTCTACAACATTACGACGGTTTCAAGCGCTTTCCCATTAGATATCACAGTTCCCAACTTGTAAAGGTGAAAAACACTGCATCTCACTAAGTGACATTGTTTAATGCGGTTTTACGACGGTTCATACCTTAACCTAACGTAACCTAACCTAACCTAACCTAACCTAACCTTACCTAACCTAACCTAACCTAACCAACCCAACCCAACCTAACCTAACCTAACCTAACCTAAACTAACCTAACCCAACCTAACCTAACCTAACCTAACCTAACCCAACCTAACCCAACCCAACCCAACCTAACCTAACCAAAGCTAACCTAACCTAACCTAACCAAACCTAACCTAACCTAACTTAACCTAACCTAACGTAACCTAACCTAACCTAACCTATTCTAACGTAACCTAACCTTACCTGACCTAACCTAACCTAACGTAACCTAACCTAACCTAACATAACCTAACGTAACCTAACCTAACCTACGTAACCTAACCTAACCTAACCCAACCTAACCCAACCCAACCCAACCCAACAACACCCAACCCAACCTAACCTAACCTGACCTAACCTTACCTAACCTAACCAAATTATCCTTACCTAACCTAACCTAACCTAACGTAACCTAACCTAACCTAACCTAACGTAACCTAACCTAACCTAACCTAACCCAACCTAACCTAACCTAACCTAACCTAACCCAACTCGACCCAACCTAACCTAATCTAATCTAACCTAACCTAACCTAACCTAACCTAACCAAACCTAACCTAACCTAACCTAACCTAACGACGGTTGCAAGCGCTTTCACATTAGATATCGCAGTTCCCCACTTTTAATGGTGAAAAACACTGCATCTCACTAATTGACATTGTTTAATGCGGTGTTACGACGGTGTATGTCTCAACCTAACCTAACATTCGCACTTGTATCTAAGTACGCTCAATTACACTGTTTCGTTCACAATTACGATATTTGCTTGACCTCACAGTTTCTCACCAACTTATTACAGTACAGAACGCTGTATCTCGCTAAATGACATCGTTCTTTAAGGTTTCACGATACTTGCATGCGCTTTAACGAGAATATCACAATAAAGCAGTTTCGCACTTGTAACGGCACAAGACGCAGTATCTGGCTAGTTCATGCCATTTTGTGTGCTTTCCCAATATTTCACCTATCGCAGTTTCGTACTCGCAATAAAACAACACTATCTCGTTAGATGACATCGTTTTTGGTGGCTTCACGACGCTACCTAGCTCAAACTAACCGAACCTTCGCACTTCTATCGTTAGAAAACGTTTTATTCGCTACTTTACAATGTTTTCTACAAGATTACGACGGTTTCATGCGCTTTCACATTAGATATCGCAGTTCCCGACTTGTAATGGTGAAAAACACAGCATCTCACTAAGTGACATTGTTTAATGCAGTTTTAGCGCGGTTCATATCTTAACCTAACCTAACCTTACCTAACCCAACCTAACCTAACCTAACCTAACCAAACCTTACCTAACATCCCTAACCTAACCTAACCTAACCTAACCTAACCTAACCAAACCTAACCTAACCTAACCTAACCTAACGTAACCTAACCTAACCTAACCTAACCTAACCTAACGACGTTTGCAAGCGCTTTCACATTAGATATCGCAGTTCCCGACTTGTAATGGTGAAAAACACTGCATCTCACTAAGTGACATTGTTTAGTGCGGTTTTACGACGGTTCATATCTTAACCTAACCTAACATTCGCACTTGCATTAAAAAACACTCTATTACACTGTTTCGTTCACAATTAGGATATTTGCATAACCTCACAGTTTTTCACCAACTTATTGCAGTACAGAACGCTGTATCTCGCTAAATGACATCGTTCTTTAAGGTTTCACGATGCTTGCATGCGCTTTAACGAGAATATCACAACATAGCAGTTTCGCACTTGTAACGGTACAACACGCAGTATTTGGCTTGTTCATGCCGTTTTGTGTGCTTTCACAACATTTTACCTATCGCAGTTTCGTACTCGCAATAAAACAACACTATCTCGTTAGATGACGTTGTTTTTGGTAGTTTCACGACGCTACCTAGCTTAAACTAACATAACTCAACCTAACATAACCTTCGCACTTCTATCGTTAGAAAACGTTTTACTCGCTACTTTACATTGCTTTCTACAACATTACGACGGTTTCAAGCGCTTTCCCATTAGATATCACAGTTCCCAACTTGTAAAGGTGAAAAACACTGCATCTCACTAAGTGACATTGTTTATTGCGGTTTTACGACGGTTCATACCTTAACCTAACGTAACCTAACCTAACCTAACCTAACCTTACCTAACCTAACCTAACCTAACCCAACTCAACCCAACCTAACCTAATCTAACCTAACCTAACCTAACCTTACAAAACCTAACCTAACCTAACCTAACGACGGTTGCAAGCGCTTTCACATTAGATATCGCAGTTCCCGACTTTTAATGGTGAAAAACACTGCATCTCACTAATTGACATTGTTTAATGCGGTTTTACGACGGTTCATATCTTAACCTAACCTAACATTCGCACTTGTATCTAAAAACGCTTTATTACACTGTTTTGTTCACAATTACGATATTTGCATAACCTCACAGTTTTTCACCAACTTATTGCAGTACAGAACGTTGTATCTCGCTAAATGACATATTTCTTTAAGGTTTCACGATGCTTGCATGCGCTTTAACGAGAATATCACAATATAGCAGTTTCGCACTTGTAACGGTAGAACACGCAGTATTTGGCTTGTTCATGCCGTTTTGTGTGCTTTCACAACATTTCACCTATCGCAGTTTAATACTCGCTATAAAACAACACTATCTCGTTAGATGACGTCGTTTTTGGTAGTTTCACGACGCTACCTAGCTTAAACTAACCTAACCTAACCTAACCTTCGCACTTCTATCGTTAGAAAACGTTTTACTCGCAACTTTACAATGTTTTCTACAAGATTACGACGGTTTCATGCGCTTTCACATTAGATATCGTAGTTCCCGACTTGTAATGTTGAAAAACACTACATCTCACTAAGTGACATTGTTTAATGCGGTTTTACGACGGTTGATATGTCAACCTAACCTAACATTCGCACTTGTATCTAAAGACGCTCAATTACACTGTTTCGTTCACAATTACGATATTTGCTTGACCTCACAGTTTCTCACCAACTTATTACAGTACAGAACGCTGTATCTCGCTAAATGACATCGTTCTTTAAGGTTTCACGATACTTGCATGCGCTTTACCGAGAATGTCAAAACATAGCAGTTTCGCACTTGTAACGGTACAACACGCAGTATTTGGCTTGTTCATGCCGTTTTGTGTGCTTTCACAACATTTTACCTATCGCAGTTTCGTACTCGCAATAAAACAACACTATCTCGTTAGATGACGTCGTTTTTGGTGGTTTCACGACGCTACCTAGCTTAAACTAACATAACCTAACATAACCTTCGCACTTCTATCGTTAGAAAACGTTTTACTCGCTACTTTACATTGCTTTCTACAACATTACGACGGTTTCAAGCGCTTTCACATTAGATATCGCAGTTCCCAACTTGTAAAGGTGAAAAACACTGCATCTCACTAAGTGACATTGTTTATTGCGGTTTTACGACGGTTCATACCTTAACCTAATGTAACCTAACCTAACCTAACCTAACCCAACCTAACCTAACATAACCTAACCTAACTTAACCTAACCTAACCTAACCTAACCAAACCTAACCTAACGTAACCTAACCTAACCTAACCTAACCTAACCTAACCTAACCTAACCTAACCTAACGACGTTTGCAAGCGCTTTCACATTAGATATCGCAGTTCCCGACTTGTAATGGTGAAAAACACTGCATCTCACTAAGTGACATTGTTTAGTGCGGTTTTACGACGGTTCATATCTTAACCTAACCTAACATTCGTACTTGTATTGAAAAACGCTCTATTACACTGTTTCGTTCACAATTACGATATTTGCATAACCTCACAGTTTTTCACCAACTTATTGCAGTACAAAACGCTGTATCTCGCTAAATGACATTGTTCTTTAAGGTTTCACGATGCTTGCATGCGCTTTAACGAGAATATCACAATATAGCAGTTTATTACTTGTAACGGTAGAACACGCAGTATTTGGCTTGTTCATGCCGTTTTGTGTGCTTTCACAACATTTCACCTATCGAAGTTTAATACTCGCAATAAAACAACACTATCTCTTTAGATGACGTCGTTTTTGGTAGTTTCACGACGCTACCTAGCCTAAACTAACCTAACCTAACCTTCGCACTTCTATCGTTAGAAAACGTTTTACTCGCAACTTTACAATGTTTTCTACAAGATTACGATGGTTTCATGCGCTTTCACATTAGATATCGTAGTTCCCGACTTGTAATGTTGAAAAACACTACATCTCACTGAGTGACATTGTTTAATGCGGTTTTACGATGGTTGATATGTCAACCTAACCTAACATTCGCACTTGTATCTAAAGACGCTCAATTACACTGTTTCGTTCACAATTACGATATTTGCTTGACCTGACAGTTTCTCACCAACTTATTACAGTACAGAACGCTGTATCTCGCTAAATGACATCGTTCTTTAAGGTTTCAAGATACTTGCATGCGCTTCAACGAGAATATCACAACATAGCAGTTTCGCACTTGTAACGGTACAACACGCAGTATTTGGCTTGTTCATGCCGTTTTGTGTGCTTTCACAACATTTCACCTATCGCAGTTTCGTACTCGCAATAAAACAACACTATCTCGTTAGATGACGTTGTTTTTGGTAGTTTCACAACGCTACCTAGCTTAAACTAACATAACTCAACCTAACATAACCTTCGCACTTCTATCGTTAGAAAACGTTTTACTCGCTACTTTACATTGCTTTCTACAACATTACGACGGTTTCAAGCGCTTTCCCATTAGATATCACAGTTCCCAACTTGTAAAGGTGAAAAACACTGCATCTCACTAAGTGACATTGTTTAATGCGGTTTTACGACGGTTCATACCTTAACCTAACGTAACCTAACCTAACCTAACCTAACCTAACCTTACCTAACCTAACCTAACCTAACCAACCCAACCCAACCTAACCTAACCTAACCTAACCTAAACTAACCTAACCCAACCTAACCTAACCTAACCTAACCTAACCCAACCTAACCCAACCCAACCCAACCTAACCTAACCAAAGCTAACCTAACCTAACCTAACCAAACCTAACCTAACCTAACTTAACCTAACCTAACGTAACCTAACCTAACCTAACCTATTCTAACGTAACCTAACCTTACCTGACCTAACCTAACCTAACGTAACCTAACCTAACCTAACATAACCTAACGTAACCTAACCTAACCTACGTAACCTAACCTAACCTAACCCAACCTAACCCAACCCAACCCAACCCAACAACACCCAACCCAACCTAACCTAACCTGACCTAACCTTACCTAACCTAACCAAATTATCCTTACCTAACCTAACCTAACCTAACGTAACCTAACCTAACCTAACCTAACGTAACCTAACCTAACCTAACCTAACCCAACCTAACCTAACCTAACCTAACCTAACCCAACTCGACCCAACCTAACCTAATCTAATCTAACCTAACCTAACCTAACCTAACCTAACCAAACCTAACCTAACCTAACCTAACCTAACCTAACGACGGTTGCAAGCGCTTTCACATTAGATATCGCAGTTCCCCACTTTTAATGGTGAAAAACACTGCATCTCACTAATTGACATTGTTTAATGCGGTGTTACGACGGTGTATGTCTCAACCTAACCTAACATTCGCACTTGTATCTAAGTACGCTCAATTACACTGTTTCGTTCACAATTACGATATTTGCTTGACCTCACAGTTTCTCACCAACTTATTACAGTACAGAACGCTGTATCTCGCTAAATGACATCGTTCTTTAAGGTTTCACGATACTTGCATGCGCTTTAACGAGAATATCACAATAAAGCAGTTTCGCACTTGTAACGGCACAAGACGCAGTATCTGGCTAGTTCATGCCATTTTGTGTGCTTTCCCAATATTTCACCTATCGCAGTTTCGTACTCGCAATAAAACAACACTATCTCGTTAGATGACATCGTTTTTGGTGGCTTCACGACGCTACCTAGCTCAAACTAACCGAACCTTCGCACTTCTATCGTTAGAAAACGTTTTATTCGCTACTTTACATTGCTTTCTACAACATTACGACGGTTTCAAGCGCTTTCCCATTAGATATCACAGTTCCCAACTTGTAAAGGTGAAAAACACTGCATCTCACTAAGTGACATTGTTTATTGCGGTTTTACGACGGTTCATACCTTAACCTAACGTAACCTAACCTAACCTAACCTTACCTAACCTAACCTAACCTAACCTAACCCAACCCAACCCAACCTAACCTAACCTAACCTAACCTAAACTAACCTAACCCAACCTAACCTAACCTAAACTAACCTAACCCAACCCAACCCAACCCAACCTAACCTAACCTAAGCTAACCTAATCAAACCTAACCTAACCTAACTTAACCTAACCTAACGTAACCTAACCTAACCTAACCTATTCTAACGTAACCTAACCTTACCTGACCTAACCTAACCTAACGTAACCTAACCTAACCTAACATAACCTAACGTAACCTAACCTAACCTAACCTAACCTAACGTAACCTAACCTAACCTAACCCAACCTAACCCAACCCAACCCAACCCAACAACACCCAACCCAACCTAACCTAACCTAACCTTACCTAACCTAACCAAATTATCCTAACCTAACCTAGCCTAACCTAACGTAACCTAACCTAACCTAACCTAACGTAACCTAACCTAACCTAACGTAACCTAACCTAACCTAACCTAACCTAACCTAACCCAACCTAACCTAACCTAACCTAACCTAACCCAACTCAACCCAACCTAACCTAATCTAACCTAACCTAACCTAACCTAACCTAACAAAACCTAACCTAACCTAACCTAACCTAACCTAACGACGTTTGCAAGCGCTTTCACATTAGATATCGCAGTTCCCGACTTGTAATGGTGAAAAACACTGCATCTCACTAAGTGACATTGTTTAATGCGGTTTTACGACGGTTCATATCTTAACCTAACCTAACATTCGTACTTGTATTGAAAAACGCTCTATTACACTGTTTCGTTCACAATTACGATATTTGCATAACCTCAACGTTGTGCACCAACTTATTACAGTACAGAGCGCTGTATCTCGCTAAATGACATCGTTCTTTAAGGTTTCAAGATACTTGCATGCGCTTCAACGAGAATATCACAACATAGCAGTTTCGCACTTGTAACGGTACAACACGCAGTATTTGGCTTGTTCATGCCGTTTTGTGTGCTTTCACAACATTTCACCTATCGCAGTTTCGTACTCGCAATAAAACAACACTATCTCGTTAGATGACGTTGTTTTTGGTAGTTTCACGACGCTACCTAGCTTTAACTAACATAACTCATCCTAACATAACCTTCGCACTTCTATCGTTAGAAAACGTTTTACTCGCTACTTTACATTGCTTTCTACAACATTACGACGGTTTCAAGCGCTTTCCCATTAGATATCACAGTTCCCAACTTGTAAAGGTGAAAAACACTGCATCTCACTAAGTGACATTGTTTATAGCGGTTTTACGACGGTTCATACCTTAACCTAACGTAACCTAACCTAACCTAACCTAACCTTACCTAACCTAACCTAACCTAACCTAACCAACCCAACCCAACCTAACCTAACCTAACCTAAACTAACCTAACCCAACCTAACCTAACCTAACCTAACCTAACCCAACCTAACCCAACCCAACCCAACCTAACCTAACCAAAGCTAACCTAACCTAACCTAATCAAACCTAACCTAACCTAACTTAACCTAACCTAACGTAACCTAACCTAACCTAACATATTCTAACGTAACCTAACCTAACCTGACCTAACCTAACCTAACGTAACCTAACCTAACCTAACATAACCTAACGTAACCTAACCTAACCTAACGTAACCTAACCTAACCGAACCCAACCTAACCCAACCCAACCCAACCCAACAACACCCAACCCAACCTAACCTAACCTAACCAAATTATCCTTACCTAACCTAACCTAACCTAACGTAACCTAACCTAACCTAACCCAACCTAACCTAATCTAACCTAACCTAACCTAACCTAACCTAACCTAACCTAACCTAACGACGGTTGCAAGCGCTTTCACATTAGATTTCGCAGTTCCCCACTTTTAATGGTGAAAAACACTGCATCTCACTAATTGACATTGTTTAATGCGGTTTTACGACGGTTCATATCTTAACCTAACCTAACATTCGCACTTGTATCTAAAAACGCTCTATTACACTGTTTTGTTCACAATTACGATATTTGCATAACCTCACAGTTTTTCACCAACTTATTGCAGTACAGAACGCTGTATCTCGCTAAATGACATTGTTCTTTAAGGTTTCACGATGCTTGCATGCGCTTTAACGAGAATATCACAATATAGCAGTTTCGCACTTGTAACAGTAGAACACGCAGTATTTGGCTTGTTCATGCCGTTTTGTGTGCTTTCACAACATTTCACCTATCGCAGTTTAATACTCGCTATAAAACAACACTATCTCGTTAGATGACGTCGATTTGGTAGTTTCACGACGCTACCTAGCTTAAACTAACCTAACCTAACCTAACCTTCGCACTTCTATCGTTAGAAAACGTTTTACTCGCAACTTTACAATGTTTTCTACAAGATTACGACGGTTTCATGCGCTTTCACATTAGATATCGTAGTTCCCGACTTGTAATGTTGAAAAACACTACATCTCACTAAGTGACATTGTTTAATGCGGTTTTACGACGGTTGATATATCAACCTAACCTAACATTCGCACTTGTATCTAAAGACGCTCAATTACACTGTTTCGTTCACAATTACGATATTTGCTTGACCTCACAGTTTCTCACCAACTTATTACAGTACAGAGCGCTGTATCTCGCTAAATGACATCGTTCTTTAAGGTTTCAAGATACTTGCATGCGCTTCAACGAGAATATCACAACATAGCAGTTTCGCACTTGTAACGGTACAACACGCAGTATTTGGCTTGTTCATGCCGTTTTGTGTGCTTTCACAACATTTCACCTATCGCAGTTTGGTACTCGCAATAAAACAACACTATCTCGTTAGATGACGTTGTTTTTGGTAGTTTCACGACGCTACCTAGCTTAAACTAACATAACTCAACCTAACATAACCTTCGCACTTCTATCGTTAGAAAACGTTTTACTCGCTACTTTACATTGCTTTCTACAACATTACGACGGTTTCAAGCGCTTTCCCATTAGATATCACAGTTCCCAACTTGTAAAGGTGAAAAACACTGCATCTCACTAAGTGACATTGTTTAATGCGGTTTTACGACGGTTCATACCTTAACCTAACGTAACCTAACCTAACCTAACCTAACCTTACCTAACCTAACCTAACCTAACCTAACCAACCCAACCCAACCTAACCTAACCTAACCTAAACTAACCTAACCCAACCTAACCTAACCTAACCTAACCTAACCCAACCTAACCCAACCCAACCCAACCTAACCTAACCAAAGCTAACCTAACCTAACCTAACCAAACCTAACCTAACCTAACTTAACCTAACCTAACGTAACCTAACCTAACCTAACCTATTCTAACGTAACCTAACCTAACCTGACCTAACCTAACCTAACGTAACCTAACCTAACCTAACATAACCTAACGTAACCTAACCTAACCTAACGTAACCTAACCTAACCGAACCCAACCTAACCCAACCCAACCCAACCCAACAACACCCAACCCAACCTAACCCAACCTAACCAAATTATCCTTACCTAACCTAACCTAACCTAACGTAACCTAACCTAACCTAACCTAACGTAACCTAACCTAACGTAACCTAACCTAACCCATCCTAACCTAACCTAACCTAACCTAACCCAACTCAACCCAACCTAACCTAATCTAACCTAACCTAACCTAACCTAACCTAACCAAACCTAACCTAACCTAACCTAACCTAACGACGGTTGCAAGCGCTTTCACATTAGATATCGCAGTTCCCCACTTTTAATGGTGAAAAACACTGCATCTCACTAATTGACATTGTTTAATGCGGTTTTACGACGGTTTATATCTTAACCTAACCTAACATTCGCACTTGTATCTAAAAACGCTCTATTACACTGTTTTGTTCACAATTACGATATTTGCATAACCTCACAGTTTTTCACCAACTTATTGCAGTACAGAACGCTGTATCTCGCTAAATGACATTGTTCTTTAAGGTTTCACGATGCTTGCATGCGCTTTAACGAGAATATCACAATATAGCAGTTTCGCACTTGTAACGGTAGAACACGCAGTATTTGGCTTGTTCATGCCGTTTTGTGTGCTTTCACAACATTTCACCTATCGCAGTTTAATACTCGCTATAAAACAACACTATCTCGTTAGATGACGTCGTTTTTGGTAGTTTCACGACGCTACCTAGCTTAAACTAACCTAACCTAACCTAACCTTCGCACTTCTATCGTTAGAAAACGTTTTACTCGCTACTTTACATTGCTTTCTACAACATTACGACGGTTTCAAGCGCTTTCACATTAGATATCGCAGTTCCCAACTTGTAAAGGTGAAAAACACTGCATCTCACTAAGTGACATTGTTTAATGCGGTTTTACGACGGTGTATATCTCAACCTAACCTAACATTCGCACTTGTATCTAAGTACGCTCAATTACACTGTTTCGTTCACAATTACGATATTTGCTTGACCTCACAGTTTCTCACCAACTTATTACAGTACAGAACGCTGTATCTCGCTAAATGACATCGTTCTTTAAGGTTTCACGATACTTGCATGCGCTTTAACGAGAATATCACAATAAAGCAGTTTCGCACTTGTAACGGCACAAGACGCAGTATCTGGCTAGTTCATGCCATTTTGTGTGCTTTCCCAATATTTCACCTATCGCAGTTTCGTACTCGCATTAAAACAACACTATCTCGTTAGATGACATCGTTTTTGGTGGCTTCACGACGCTACCTAGCTCAAACTAACCGAACCTTCGCACTTCTATCGTTAGAAAACGTTTTATTCGCTACTTTACAATGTTTTCTACAAGATTACGACGGTTTCATGCGCTTTCACATTAGATATCGCTAGTTCCCGACTTGTAATGGTGAAAAACACAGCATCTCACTAAGTGACATTGTTTAATGCAGTTTTAGCGCGGTTCATATCTTAACCTAACCTAACCTTACCTAACCCAACCTAACCTAACCTAACCTAACCAAACCTTACCTAACATCCCTAACCTAACCTAACCTAACCTAACCTAACCTAACCAAACCTAACCTAACCTAACGTAACCTAACCTAACCTAACCTAACCTAACGACGTTTGCAAGCGCTTTCACATTAGATATCGCAGTTCCCGACTTGTAATGGTGAAAAACACTGCATCTCACTAAGTGACATTGTTTAATGCGGTTTTACGACGGTTCATATCTTAACCTAACCTAACATTCGCACTTGCATTAAAAAACGCTCTATTACACTGTTTCGTTCACAATTAGGATATTTGCATAACCTCACAGTTTTTCACCAACTTATTGCAGTACAGAACGCTGTATCTCGCTAAATGACATCGTTCTTTAAGGTTTCACGATGCTTGCATGCGCTTTAACGAGAATATCACAACATAGCAGTTTCGCACTTGTAACGGTACAACACGCAGTATTTGGCTTGTTCATGCCGTTTTGTGTGCTTTCACAACATTTCACCTATCGCAGTTTCGTACTCGCAATAAAACAACACTATCTCGTTAGATGACGTTGTTTTTGGTAGTTTCACGACGCTACCTAGCTTAAACTAACATAACTCAACCTAACATAACCTTCGCACTTCTATCGTTAGAAAACGTTTTACTCGCTACTTTACATTGCTTTCTACAACATTACGACGGTTTCAAGCGCTTTCACATTAGATATCACAGTTCCCAACTTGTAAAGGTGAAAAACACTGCATCTCACTAAGTGACATTGTTTAATGCGGTTTTACGACGGTTGATATATCAACCTAACCTAACATTCGCACTTGTATCTAAAGACGCTCAATTACACTGTTTCGTTCACAATTACGATATTTGCTTGACCTCACAGTTTCTCACCAACTTATTACAGTACAGAACGCTGTATCTCGCTAAATGACATCGTTCTTTAAGGTTTCACGATACTTGCATGCGCTTTACCGAGAATATCACAATATAGCAGTTTCGCACTTGTAAGGGTAGAACACGCAGTATTTGGCTTGTTCATGCCGTTTTGTGTGCTTTCACAACATTTCACCTATCGCAGTTTAATACTCGCAATAAAACAACACTATCTCGTTAGATGACGTCGTTTTTGGTGGTTTCACGACGCTACGTAGCTTAAACTAACATAACTCAACCTAACATAACCTTCGCACTTCTATCGTTAGAAAACGTTTTACTCGCTACTTTACATTGCTTTCTACAACATTACGACGGTTTCAAGCGCTTTCACATTAGATATCGCAGTTCCCAACTTGTAAAGGTGAAAAACACTGCATCTCACTAAGTGACATTGTTTAATGCGGTTTTACGACAGTTCATACCTTAACCTAACGTAACCTAACCTAACCTAACCCAACCTAACCTAACATAATCTAACATAACCTAACCTAACCTAACCTAACCAAACCTAACCTAACGTAACCTAACCTAACCTAACCTAACCTAACCTAACGACGTTTGCAAGCGCTTTCACATTAGATATCGCAGTTCCCGACTTGTAATGGTGAAAAACACTGCATCTCACTAAGTGACATTGTTTAATGCGGTTTTACGACGGTTCATATCTTAACCTAACCTAACATTCGTACTTGTATTGAAAAACGCTCTATTACACTGTTTCGTTCACAATTACGATATTTGCTTGACCTCACAGTTTCTCACCAACTTATTACAGTACAGAACGCTGTATCTCGCTAAATGACATCGTTCTTTTAGGTTTCACGATACTTGCATGCGCTTTACCGAGAATGTCACAACATAGCAGTTTCGCACTTGTAACGGTACAACACGCAGTATTTGGCTTGTTCATGCCGTTTTGTGTGCTTTCACAACATTTTACCTATCGCAGTTTCGTACTCGCAATAAAACAACACTATCTCGTTAGATGACGTTCTTTTTGGTGGTCTCACGACGCTACATAGCTTAAACTAACATAACTCAAGCTAACCTTCGCACTTCTATCGTTAGAAAACGTTTTACTCGCAACTTTACAATGTTTTCTACAAGATTACGACGGTTTCATGCGCTTTCACATTAGATATCGTAGTTCCCGACTTGTAATGTTGAAAAACACTACATCTCACTAAGTGACATTGTTTAATGCGGTTTTACGACGGTTGATATCTCAACCTAACCTAACATTCGCACTTGTATCTAAATACGCTCAATTACACTGTTTCGTTCACAATTACGATATTTGCTTGACCTCACAGTTTCTCACCAACTTATTACAGTACAGAGCGCTGTATCTCGCTAAATGACATCGTTCTTTAAGGTTTCAAGATACTTGCATGCGCTTCAACGAGAATATCACAACATAGCAGTTTCACACTTGTAACGGTACAACACGCAATATTTGGCTTGTTCATGCCGTTTTGTGTGCTTTCACAACATTTCACCTATCGCAGTTTGGTACTCGCAATAAAACAACACTATCTCGTTAGATGACGTTGTTTTTGGTAGTTTCACGACGCTACCTAGCTTAAACTAACATAACTCAACCTAACATAACCTTCGCACTTCTATCGTTAGAAAACGTTTTACTCGCTACTTTACATTGCTTTCTACAACATTACGACGGTTTCAAGCGCTTTCCCATTAGATATCACAGTTCCCAACTTGTAAAGGTGAAAAACACTGCATCTCACTAAGTGACATTGTTTAATGCGGTTTTACGACGGTTCATACCTTAACCTAACGTAACCTAACCTAACCTAACCTAACCTTACCTAACCTAACCTAACCTAACCTAACCAACCCAACCCAACCTAACCTAACCTAACCTAAACTAACCTAACCCAACCTAACCTAACCTAACCTAACCTAACCCAACCTAACCCAACCCAACCCAACCTAACCTAACCAAAGCTAACCTAACCTAACCTAACCAAACCTAACCTAACCTAACTTAACCTAACCTAACGTAACCTAACCTAACCTAACCTATTCTAACGTAACCTAACCTAACCTGACCTAACCTAACCTAACGTAACCTAACCTAACCTAACATAACCTAACGTAACCTAACCTAACCTAACGTAACCTAACCTAACCGAACCCAACCTAACCCAACCCAACCCAACCCAACAACACCCAACCCAACCTAACCCAACCTAACCAAATTATCCTTACCTAACCTAACCTAACCTAACGTAACCTAACCTAACCTATCCTAACGTAACCTAACCTAACCTAACCTAACCTAACCCATCCTAACCTAACCTAACCTAACCTAACCCAACTCAACCCAACCTAACCTAATCTAACCTAACCTAACCTAACCTAACCTAACCAAACCTAACCTAACCTAACCTAACCTAACGACGGTTGCAAGCGCTTTCACATTAGATATCGCAGTTCCCCACTTTTAATGGTGAAAAACACTGCATCTCACTAATTGACATTGTTTAATGCGGTTTTACGACGGTTCATATCTTAACCTAACCTAACATTCGCACTTGTATCTAAAAACGCTCTATTACACTGTTTTGTTCACAATTACGATATTTGCATAACCTCACAGTTTTTCACCAACTTATTGCAGTACAGAACGCTGTATCTCGCTAAATGACATTGTTCTTTAAGGTTTCACGATGCTTGCATGCGCTTTAACGAGAATATCACAATATAGCAGTTTCGCACTTGTAACAGTAGAACACGCAGTATTTGGCTTGTTCATGCCGTTTTGTGTGCTTTCACAACATTTCACCTATCGCAGTTTAATACTCGCTATAAAACAACACTATCTCGTTAGATGACGTCGATTTGGTAGTTTCACGACGCTACCTAGCTTAAACTAACCTAACCTAACCTAACCTTCGCACTTCTATCGTTAGAAAACGTTTTACTCGCAACTTTACAATGTTTTCTACAAGATTACGACGGTTTCATGCGCTTTCACATTAGATATCGTAGTTCCCGACTTGTAATGTTGAAAAACACTACATCTCACTAAGTGACATTGTTTAATGCGGTTTTACGACGGTTGATATATCAACCTAACCTAACATTCGCACTTGTATCTAAAGACGCTCAATTACACTGTTTCGTTCACAATTACGATATTTGCTTGACCTCACAGTTTCTCACCAACTTATTACAGTACAGAGCGCTGTATCTCGCTAAATGACATCGTTCTTTAAGGTTTCAAGATACTTGCATGCGCTTCAACGAGAATATCACAACATAGCAGTTTCGCACTTGTAACGGTACAACACGCAGTATTTGGCTTGTTCATGCCGTTTTGTGTGCTTTCACAACATTTCACCTATCGCAGTTTGGTACTCGCAATAAAACAACACTATCTCGTTAGATGACGTTGTTTTTGGTAGTTTCACGACGCTACCTAGCTTAAACTAACATAACTCAACCTAACATAACCTTCGCACTTCTATCGTTAGAAAACGTTTTACTCGCTACTTTACATTGCTTTCTACAACATTACGACGGTTTCAAGCGCTTTCCCATTAGATATCACAGTTCCCAACTTGTAAAGGTGAAAAACACTGCACTCACTAAGTGACATTGTTTAATGCGGTTTTACGACGGTTCATACCTTAACCTAACGTAACCTAACCTAACCTAACCTAACCTTACCTAACCTAACCTAACCTAACCTAACCAACCCAACCCAACCTAACCTAACCTAACCTAAACTAACCTAACCCAACCTAACCTAACCTAACCTAACCTAACCCAACCTAACCCAACCCAACCCAACCTAACCTAACCAAAGCTAACCTAACCTAACCTAACCAAACCTAACCTAACCTAACTTAACCTAACCTAACGTAACCTAACCTAACCTGACCTATTCTAACGTAACCTAACCTAACCTGACCTAACCTAACCTAACGTAACCTAACCTAACCTAACATAACCTAACGTAACCTAACCTAACCTAACGTAACCTAACCTAACCGAACCCAACCTAACCCAACCCAACCCAACCCAACAACACCCAACCCAACCTAACCCAACCTAACCAAATTATCCTTACCTAACCTAACCTAACCTAACGTAACCTAACCTAACCTAACCTAACGTAACCTAACCTAACCTAACCTAACCTAACCCATCCTAACCTAACCTAACCTAACCTAACCCAACTCAACCCAACCTAACCTAATCTAACCTAACCTAACCTAACCTAACCTAACCAAACCTAACCTAACCTAACCTAACGACGGTTGCAAGCGCTTTCACATTAGATATCGCAGTTCCCCACTTTTAATGGTGAAAAACACTGCATCTCACTAATTGACATTGTTTAATGCGGTTTTACGACGGTTCATATCTTAACCTAACCTAACATTCGCACTTGTATCTAAAAACGCTCTATTACACTGTTTTGTTCACAATTACGATATTTGCATAACCTCACAGTTTTTCACCAACTTATTGCAGTACAGAACGCTGTATCTCGCTAAATGACATTGTTCTTTAAGGTTTCACGATGCTTGCATGCGCTTTAACGAGAATATCACAATATAGCAGTTTCGCACTTGTAACGGTAGAACACGCAGTATTTGGCTTGTTCATGCCGTTTTGTGTGCTTTCACAACATTTCACCTATCGCAGTTTAATACTCGCTATAAAACAACACTATCTCGTTAGATGACGTCGTTTTTGGTAGTTTCACGACGCTACCTAGCTTAAACTAACCTAACCTAACCTAACCTTCGCACTTCTATCGTTAGAAAACGTTTTACTCGCAACTTTACAATGTTTTCTACAAGATTACGACGGTTTCATGCGCTTTCACATTAGATATCGTAGTTCCCGACTTGTAATGTTGAAAAACACTACATCTCACTAAGTGACATTGTTTAATGCGGTTTTACGACGGTTGATATATCAACCTAACCTAACATTCGCACTTGTATCTAAAGACGCTCAATTACACTGTTTCGTTCACAATTACGATATTTGCTTGACCTCACAGTTTCTCACCAACTTATTACAGTACAGAACGCTGTATCTCGCTAAATGACATCGTTCTTTAAGGTTTCACGATACTTGCATGCGCTTTACCGAGAATATCACAATATAGCAGTTTCGCACTTGTAACGGTAGAACACGCAGTATTTGGCTTGTTCATGCCGTTTTGTGTGCTTTCACAACATTTCACCTATCGCAGTTTAATACTCGCAATAAAACAACACTATCTCGTTAGATGACGTCGTTTTTGGTGGTTTCACGACGCTACGTAGCTTAAACTAACATAACTCAACCTAACATAACCTTCGCACTTCTATCGTTAGAAAACGTTTTACTCGCTACTTTACATTGCTTTCTACAACATTACGACGGTTTCAAGCGCTTTCACATTAGATATCGCAGTTCCCAACTTGTAAAGGTGAAAAACACTGCATCTCACTAAGTGACATTGTTTAATGCGGTTTTACGACGGTGTATATCTCAACCTAACCTAACATTCGCACTTGTATCTAAGTACGCTCAATTACACTGTTTCGTTCACAATTACGATATTTGCTTGACCTCACAGTTTCTCACCAACTTATTACAGTACAGAACGCTGTATCTCGCTAAATGACATCGTTCTTTAAGGTTTCACGATACTTGCATGCGCTTTAACGAGAATATCACAATAAAGCAGTTTCGCACTTGTAACGGCACAAGACGCAGTATCTGGCTAGTTCATGCCATTTTGTGTGCTTTCCCAATATTTCACCTATCGCAGTTTCGTACTCGCATTAAAACAACACTATCTCGTTAGACGACATCGTTTTTGGTGGCTTCACGACGCTACCTAGCTCAAACTAACCGAACCTTCGCACTTCTATCGTTAGAAAACGTTTTATTCGCTACTTTACAATGTTTTCTACAAGATTACGACGGTTTCATGCGCTTTCACATTAGATATCGCTAGTTCCCGACTTGTAATGGTGAAAAACACAGCATCTCACTAAGTGACATTGTTTAATGCAGTTTTAGCGCGGTTCATATCTTAACCTAACCTAACCTTACCTAACCCAACCTAACCTAACCTAACCTAACCAAACCTTACCTAACATCCCTAACCTAACCTAACCTAACCTAACCTAACCAAACCTAACCTAACCTAACGTAACCTAATCTAACCTAACCTAACCTAACCTAACGACGTTTGCAAGCGCTTTCACATTAGATATCGCAGTTCCCGACTTGTAATGGTGAAAAACACTGCATCTCACTAAGTGACATTGTTTAATGCGGTTTTACGACGGTTCATATCTTAACCTAACCTAACATTCGCACTTGCATTAAAAAACGCTCTATTACACTG